>NW_006431210.1:4974548-4986614 GCF_000325575.1 Pteropus alecto
AGCTAAGTCCGTAAAAATAAGCTTTTCCTTCTGTATCGTATTTACTAAGAGATTGAACAAGTATCTCCCATAATCTATCACCTTTAATAAAACCCATCTCTAATGCCAATGCTGGGAAAAAAATCTCTCTGTAAAAATGAACAATTGGAAGAAAGGTCAGACATTAAAAAACCATGTTTAAATTAATAAATAATTTAAGTAATTATACTTCAATGAAGATAATGAATCAAAGCAAACTTATTACTATTATAAAGAAGTACCATATGAAAAAATGAGGAAAAAGCTAGAGAAAAGTCTCCAATCAGTATTCTTGTCAAAAGTCTATAGATATTATACCTATAAAAATTGAACACAGAAAGGAAAAAAAATGGAGTTAAAAAAGTTTCATGGTTTTAACTGCTACATTGATATGAGTGACGAATTAAAAACTGAAGGCAGTGGAAAGCACATTGGAATGCTAGGAAACAAATGCATGAAGGAAAAAAAAGCACAAGACTTCTCTAAGTTATAAGGAGAAAGGGCAGCTATAGAAGTCATTAGCGCTTGTCACTAAATATTTATAATTTTCTGTTAGATTTCCCAGATAAAATCAAGAACAAGTAGTTAAAATTGAATTTTAGTTAAATGATTTTTCAAAAATATAAACATTTCTGAAATATTGCCTGAGGCACAGTTATTAGTTATACTAAAATTATTCATTTACATGATATTCACATTTTACTGGGCGGTCTGTCTTTTCATTTGCTAATTTTTGGCAACTCTACTTTCTGTCTTAAGGTATGATAGGATTTTATTTCCCTACCTCTTGAAGAAGCTGGGTATGCCCATGGCCCATGTTACTCACTTTGGCCAGTGAAATGACAGCAGAAAGGAACTGAGTCACTTATGATGAGAAACTGCCAAAAGCCAGTGAACAATTTGAGAGTAGGAGCTCTAATAAATCCACCTCAGATGATTAAGATGAGGGGGAAATAAACCTTCCTGGATTTAAAATACTAAGATTTGGATGTTATTTGCTATTACAGCATAATCTAGTCTATCAAAACTAGACAGATCATGACTAGATACATAAGTAAAGAATACCTAAAGAATACATAAGGAAAATCAAGAAAATTGACATGCATACATTTAATATTGCAAATACATATCCGCCCACAATTTATTGACCAAAACTAGTCACGTACTTTACTCAAGAGTAACAAGAGATACAATCCACTAGGAATAGACTAGTGGTACCTGGAAGTGAGAAAAAAATTGTAAAATGGTAAACAATATTAATATATCTACACAGAGATAGAAGGATACAGCAAGAAAAAAATAAGATTTATAAAATTTATAGCAATAGTAAAAGTAAAAAAGGTCTAAATATTAATAAATATATATTCTTAACACAATAACATTTAAAAACAAATATCAAAGGCCAACTATCTTCCATGTGCCAAAACATTTTGAAATCATGACTGATATTATCAGTGGCCAATCTAGTATCCACTGTTTTCTCCTCCCTTATGAGAAACTTGGTTGTATTTGTTTGTTGATTTGGGGGGCTTCTGGGAGATAATGTATACACATCTAGTTTTATTTCCCAGCCTCCTTTTCAGATAGAAGTTGTCATGTGACACAGTTCTAACCAATAGGAAGTGAGTGGAAGTCCCTGGGGGAGATAGAGAAAGGAGAAAACTCAGCAGACAAAAGGTTTTTTGTCCTTTCCCTCTTTCTTACCTAGAGCACCTCTATGATGCTGAAGATGGTGTAGACATTTGGGACAATAAGAAAATAGTGAGAGACTAAAAGCAGGATCTAAGGCTTGATAAATGGAAACACAGAAGAAGCCTAGATATGGACTTCTTTTCATATGAGAAATATAAAAGCTCTTTTTGCTAGAGGCTCTGTATGATGGATAGTCTTTTAAATGAAACCAAATCTAGGTCTTAACAGATAGATTAAAAAGGAAGGAATTTTAAAAAATAAGTAAAAATGGTCAAAGCGTATCAATAGGCACATTTGCCTTCACAAAGGTAAATTAAAATTTACTATAATAAAATGAGAAAATACTTTATATTGGAAGTGATGGGAGGTGGAGTTTTGGGATTCTACAGCTATGCTTGGTGGGAGTATAATAGTTTTGATGTTGGTAGAGATTGTTTTGGGGAGTATGCAGGAAGCTTTTGACAATGTGAATAAGTTTATGACAAGCAATTCCACTTCTAGAAATTTATTCTATAAAAAAGTTCAAGATAGGTGTGAAGAGAATGTTACGAAGGCCTTTATTATAATTATAAAAATATTTTAAAAATTGGCCCCAAATTTAATTTATTAAATCAACCAGAATCATTTTATCATTTTAAATTTATTCTAGAACTTTATATATAAATAAATTAAATAGCATTGCAACTATTGTGCTTAACAAACAAAAATCCAAGATCTAGATGGTTATATACATATGCACATATATCATATATGTAATTTCTTTTATTTTTATTAAGTTAATTGGGGAAACATTGGTTAATACAATTATATAATTTTCAAGTGTAAATTATAATTTGACATCTATATATTCTATTGTGTGTTTACCACCCAAAGTCCAGTTTCCTTCAGCTACCGTATATTTGATCCCCTTTACCCACTTCGCTCTCCCCCTACCCTGCTATACTTGACCCCCGTTAACCGTCTACCCACCTCCTCCTCCCAACCCCCTCCCCTCTGGCAACCACTAGTCTATAGTCCATGTCCATGAGTCTCTGTTTGTTTGTCCTGCTCATTTGTTGCTTTTAGATTTATATCCCACATATAAGTGATACCATGCGATTTTCTACTTTTTCTATTTGGCTTATTTCACTTAGCATTATTATCTTGAGGTCCATCTATCCTGTCATAAATGGCAATATTTCATCTCTTCTTATGGCTGAGTAATATTCCATTGTATATATGTACCACAGCTTCTTTAGCCAATCATCTATTTACCCATTAGAGGGATTGCTGGATCATATGGTAGATCAATTCTCAGTTTTTTGAGGAACCTCCAAATTGGCTGTACCAATATGCAGTACCATCAGCAGTGTATAAAGATTCCTTTATCTCCGCATCCTCTCCAACATTTGTTATTACTTGTCCTGTTGATTATAACTATTCTAACAGGTGTGAGATGGTATCTCATTGTGGTTTTGATTTGTATTTCCCTAATAGCTAGCAATGTTAAGCATCTTTTCAAATATTTGTTGGTCATTTGTATGTCCTCTAGGGAGAAGTGTCTGTTAAGTCCTCTGCCCATTTTTTGATTGGATCATTTTTTTGTTGTTATTGAGTTGTATGAGTTCTTTGTATATTTTGGATATTAGGCCTTTATCGGAGATGTTGCTTGCAAATATATTTTCCCATTCAGATGGTTGTCTCTTTACCTTGATGGTTTCTTTTGCTGAGCAGAAGCTTTTTAGTTTGATATAGTCCCATTCATTTATTTTTGCTTTTACTTCCCTTGCTTTTGAAGTCAAATTCATAAAATCTTCTTTAAGACCAAGGTCCTTGAGTTTAGTTCTTATGTTTTCTTATATGCATTTTATTGTTTCAGGTCTTATATTCAGGTCCTTAACCCATCTTGAGTTAATTTTGATGTGTGGTGATAGACAACAGTCTAATTTCATTCTTTTGTGGGTAGCTTTCCAGTTTCCCAGCACCATTTATTGAAGAGGCTTTCCTTTCTCCACTATACATTTTTGGGTTTTTTGATGAAAATTATTCATCCATATAAATATGGGTTTACTTCTAGACTCTTAATTCTGTTCCACTGGTCCGTGTATCTGTTTTGCTGCCAATACCATGCTGTTTTGATTACTGTCGCTTTGTAGTATGATTTGAAGTCAGGCAGAGTATTGCGTCCAGCCTCATTCTTTTTTCTCAGAATGGCTTTGGCAGTTTGGAATCATTTGAGCTTCCATACAAACCTGATGATTTTTTGTTCTATTTCTTTAAAAAATGTCAATAGGATTTTAATGGGGATTGCATTAAATCTGTATGCTTTAGATAATATGGTCATTTTAACTATATTGATTCTTCCAATCCAAGAACACGGAATATCTTTCCATTTCTTTGTATCTTCTTTGATTTCTTTTAATAGGGTCTTGTAGTTTTCATTATATAGTTCCTTCACATGGTATATGTAATTTCTAAAAAACACAATTATACTACATGTAATTTGCTTTTAAAAATTAAATATGATACCCTGCCATTTTAGTACAGTCACATTTACCACATTCTATCTTAATGGCTTCCTATAATTCTTTACAATCTTTTATGAAGAAAAGTTTCTACTGTGGTTTGTAGTCTTATCTTTTTCTTTGTACTTGCTTCCACTTATTTTAATTTTACTCCCTTCTCCATATCTTGAGGTTAGATGCACATCTGCGTGCAAAGCAAAATTTTAATTTTAAAAAAGTCACATATTAACCAATATTTCTTGCACAATTCACTGAATGAAATATTTTTGTAAAGTCTTTGTAAATTGGACATTCATCTGGAAGTCAGAAATCTGAGTAGAGTGGTACAACTTTCCAGTGTTTGTCCCAGGGGACTTCAGCCAGTTTTATCACTGAGCAGGATCTTCCATGCCACATTTTTAAGATAAAAGCATTCTTGATTTTTTATCTGTCATTGTTATATAAATAGCTGCATTTGACTAGAACTGTCAAAACAAGATAATGAATGGCTTATTTAGACGGATCGAATTGTGGTAAGACTTCCTGTCTCTCCATGAACTACTTTTCTCAACTTCATTCTAAAACCCAAGGGATTTTTTTTAGCGAGGTAAATAGGAAATTATAAGAGAAGAAAGACCAAAGGAAGATAGGCTGAGAAAAAAAAATGAAGACATATTCCCAAGGATGCCTTTGATCTTTGAGAGGCCTTTGGATCAGAGAACTAGAGGCCAAGGCTTTACAAACCAGCTACCACTGACTTGAGACCAACTGGGCTACTCCAGATATATTCAGAGCTGCCTCAACTTATTATTCAGAAAATGTTCCCCCATGAAAAGTGGTAGTCTCATTTTCATTTTTCTGTTCATTTCCAGCCTCATGACACTTAACTTTTGACTCTTGTGTAGGCACAATTCTCCCTCCAGCCACAGAGGTCATCCACACAAGCATGAGGTGACATGATGAGACACCATTTAGAAGTCATCTTTCTAATTGAGAGCGCTGTCATAGTCCCAGTAAGCCCTGATATCACAGGGTGTGAGGGAAAAGATGCTTTTGAAGTGGCGGAAAGGTCATTCCCTCCCAGACAAGGCTTTCTGAAATTATAGTCTGGGAGGAAAATGGCTTTGTGCCAATTCTAATAGACAGTCAAACTCAAGGTGCAGCCACAGATGTCCAGAAGATAGAAAGAAAAAAAAATTGTACCTTTGATGACTGTTATTCTTTTTCCCTTTTGCCTTATTATTTTATTCTACTTGAGAACTGAAAAGACTTCTTACAACTAACCAGTTGCAAAGTTGTGAAAATATACAGCATTGCCATTTTCACTGGAGTTTAAGGGTGCGCTAACTTCAAATTTAAATTATTAAATTTTAGATAACCAAAGAAATAACTAAAATAATTACATTTGTAGTGTGCAGACAGTGCTTTTAAAAGTACTAAAATTTCAGTTCAAGTAGTATATTCTTTGAGCCCGTCACATGGCCAGGCTCTGTATCTGGAAGACAAGGAATAAATAAGCCATGGTCTTGCCCTCTCAAATATTTCAGTTTATAGTTTAAGGGAAGAAACATAGATTGAGTATTTTATATTTTAGTTAAATATGAATGTTCTTGTTGTTTCAGAGTGTCAGTTAAGGGCCCCAAAATAAAAATAACAGGGGCTAAGTACCCTACGTTATAGAGTAAGGTACAAGGCCATCTCCGCAGGACTTGTAAATTGGGGGTCAGAAGCCAGTTACGCCAGCATTTGGGAAACTGGCCACTTCTTAAAGTTGAAAATACAGGTACCCTATGACCCAGCAATTCCTTTTCCAGATATTTATCCAGAAGTGAAAACATATGCCCATACAAAGACTTATATGCAACTGTTCATAGCAGCTTTTTTTCATAATAGCCAGAAACTATTCAACTAAAAACAACTTAACTAGCCATTAACATGTCAATAGATAAACAAATGGTGCTATATCCATAAATGGGACTTTACAGTAATACAAAAATTAACAAACTACCAAAAAAAAAAAAATGCAATAAGACATAATGATTCTGTTGACTTTAAACAAAAAGTCAGCCAGATATTTCTCCAGCAAAATAAGCTTATTCAGGAACAAAAAAAGAATTGTGAACCAAAACATGCAACCATAGCAGGCCACATGCAAGTTCACTAAAACAAAAGACAGGAAACTCTTTTATAGAGGGGAAGAGGAAGTTGGGAGGGCTATTACAGACTTTTCTGTTGTGCTTTGCATTCAATGTAGGGTATGAGAGCTCCCCCTTCTGGCCTCCTTACTTCATTTTAAATGAGATTTCCATTTATTCATTTTTTATAATTTGCAAGAAACATTATGTTAAGAGAAAGAAGGCAGACACAGAAGAATATATATCCTATGATTCCATGTCCACAAAATTCTAGAATGGGTAAAAACTAATCAATAATGAAAAAAAAATAGGTCAGTGGTTGCCTGGGGCCAATTAATGGGAGCATTGGGGATAAATTGCCAAGAGGCATTTCAAATTTTTTCAAGTGTGAAAATATTCTATACCTCAACCATGGTGCTCATTACAAGGTTGGGTACTGTACCCTTTAAATTAGCACATTTTATTGTATATGAAACATACCTTAACAAAGTATTTTTGAAGAACCAGTTCTGCCAATATTAGTTCTTCCAATTATATAAAAAAAAGATTAAGAACTCATTAAGGATTTTTTTAAAAGTAGATTTCATTATAGAGAAACAGTTGTTGAAGAGAGAAGGGAAGAGAGGTGATTCCTCTTAACCTAAGTTATCAGGGACTTTTAAAGGACCACTCAGGCAAAGTGACATATATTTTCTGGGAATTGTGGAATAAGCGGGCTGGTACCTTATGACTAAAACATCTCAGTATGAGAGGGGGATAGAGTGTCTTCCTGAGCTATAGAATGAAGTAGCAGGAGTGCTCTGGAAAGGGTCTGCATTTCCAAAGTTTGATGGGTCAAGGATGTGTGTTTGCTTTCTAAAGGCATGATGTGGACTGCACAGAACAGAGGTAGACTTGGGTTGTCTTAAAAATGATTCTGTCCATCAGAACCTGCTGAGTACTGAGCCACAAGAAGTCAGTGGCTGGGGGAGGGGACAATATTAAGTTGTCATCTAGGAAAGACCACTGTGAATGGAAGATCCTGAAAGCTATGAGACTGTCTAAGAACTCACAAAAGTGCCTTACAAAAGATTTAGTTTGGTTTTGGACATTGAATTTTCTCAGATGGCACTAGAGGATAAATGTAGCCCACAAGTAATGCAGTTGTTCCTTATCTCTTCGTCCACCAATCTCCTATCCACTGAAGAACCAAAAGTGACACAACATGAGAAGGAGAAAAAGAATAAAAGAACAAGCTAGGAAGTTGAGGCTCATTCTCCAATCTTGGACCTGGACTAGAGGGCGGAAAAGTTTTAAATTAAATAAGAAATTGCAACTTTGACATGAAAAGATATTGGGTTTTTTAATACCTTAAAAATGAAATTAATATAAGATAATCATTGGAAAGGCAAACGAAATTCAACCAGCTCCATTTTGGTGTTGGAAAAAAATGAGATTGTAGGGTTGCTTGACAGGACCAGTGGCAGAAAAGCAGAAACGTGGCTTTCTAGTCTACATCCTCAGAGTCTGATCATTGACTCTACTGGTTAAAATATAACTTCAATATAATATTTAAAAAGATTACTTCCATGATGTATTGTTGAATTGTATACTTGAAATCTGTATAATTTTATTAACCAAGGTTACCTCAATAAATTTAATTTAAAAAAATTGGTTCATGTAAAAGAAAAAGATTACTTCTATGACAAAAAGTCATCTAACTTTCTCTATCCTACCTCTTCCAAGTATTAGAAAAAAAATATTCATGTGTCAAGTGTACAAACATAAATTATTTTTCGGTACCCGTGTTCACATTTGCTTAATGACCTCTTTTATGATAATTATGGTGACCCAATCTTACCAATTCAATATATTTAGGAGGAATTTAAGGGTAATTAAAGTATTTGAGGAAGATTTCCAAAAGGTTATTGTCAGGAATTGGGTGAGGGCATACCAATTTCTACCCTCTACTAAAATGGGATGGCATCCACTGCTATCATGTAGCACATCATGGTTTGTGGTTGCATGACCCACAGAGGCTAAGCTCATTCTCGGCTTGCTTCTGAGATAGACATTTGAACCCAACAGATAAATGAATAATGCAGAAACTTTCTCATGATCTTCCAGAGTGCTAGGAAGTCCCAAAGTCAGATGATGGTGCTTATGAAAATAATTTTGAGCTACGAAGCCCTACATATATATTGATCTAATAGATAATTATTACCTTGAAAAGTGTTTTGCTTCCAAGCATGAAAATTAAATGCTAGTTCCTTCTTATATTTTTATTCAGAGACTTATTTTAGTTCTACAAAGATCACCTTACTACATTTTGAGACAGAAAAAATATACGAGGGAATTTTTTTCCAAAATTGGAAAATGAGCCAAACCTGCAGAGCCTCCCTCTGCCCTTTTGGAACAGTCACTCTTGGCTAAATGCCACTCCCAACATTTTCTCACTTCTACCCCAAACAGCCCAGGACACACTGGTGCCAAACACTGATTCCTCTGGCTCTAAATGGTCTGGCCAACCTAGGATTCCAGCTGAAGCAAATAGTGGAACCGTCAGCCTGCACGCACGACCACATTTCCTCCTGCCAGCTGTAAACAGCCTGTCAGGGCTGAGCGGGACAGGCTGGCTTTAAGAGAGACAATGACATCAATATGCCAATAGTCCCTGCTTTACTCCATCTGCTGTCAGAGCTCTGTGTCATTAGCCCTGAACTGTGCAAGGAAGGCGGTGGGGTTCACCCTGAATCCACCCCCCACCCCACCCCACTCTTTTCTCCCACCTTCCTTGCGGGATCCATGCTCCTGGAAGCTGAAGTTCACAGAAGCTTAAATTATTATCTGCCCAAATACGTTGACTTTAGCTGGTCTTTCTCTCCATCCCTCCCTCCTCTCTCTTCTCCCCGCCCCCCTCTCTCTTTTTCTCTTTCTTAGTTAGCACATATGTGAAAAAAAAAAAAATTGCAGCAGCTAAATGAGCTAGACAGACAACTTTGGCAGACAAAAATGAAACTGGGGCAGGCCGGTCTCTCCATCTCTCGTATAAATGTGAGATAGATATATTCATTATGTGTATAACATGTGTATATTTTGTATTATAATAAATAGTACATTTTTTCAATTATATTTTATTATTTATATAGTAATATGATTAGCCTATTAAGGCTATTGAATTATAGGGATATATAAATTTATACATATAATTTATAATTTATATTCAGATGTATATCACATAAAATGACTATATAATAAAATATACTTATTAAAATATGCTAGATAGTAACAGCATGGACGATTGTAACTACAATAGTAATGACAGTAATGATAGTAATCACAGTAATAACAAGAGCTACTTTTGACTTCAAGTAATCTTCCTACAAAGAGATTTACATACATTTTCTCATGTAACCCTCACAGCAACCCTATGAAGAAGTAGTGTTTTCCTCACTTATGCATAATTGAAGAAACCAAAGTTTAGAGATATAAAGTAATCCTGTCAAGGTCACCCAACTTGTAAGTCTGATTAGAACACAAATCTGCTTAACCCTCAAGTCCTTTGCTCTTATTCATCAAATTAGGTCAACTCCTTCACTGGGGCCATCTTTTACTACCTGTCTGACATTTACTTCTCATATTGGAAACAACAGGTGTATTTTTGGTTCCCAGATCTGACTCCACAGAACTTCTAAGTCACAAGAGAGTAAATACTACTTGCCAGAATACATATAGAACAAGAAACCCATAAAACTTCATTCTTTTCCACGAAATGAAGTCCACTTGAGGCAACGTAGTCAAACATTTGTGCCTGATATATAATATTTTCTGAGTATTAATGACAAGAAAGCATTTTGAAGGGCAGAAAAAGTAGCAGATCATTCACAAAAATTCTTGGTCTACTGATGTATTTATCTTTCCAAGGAATTCTAATGTACACAGAGCATCCCCATGCAAACAACAACTTAAAGCCAACAGCATCCAGGAATAGTAAGTACTCATGCGTCAAATGGCCAAGAGGAAAAGGGACAAATGCCTATTCTATGAAAATGCCAATTGTCTTTTTTTGCTTATTTTAAGAAATAATCATAAAGTGACATTTTAATAGTTGTTGCCATAATTTTGCTCATTTTTTTATTGGGTCATTTGATGTTTGTCCATTTTAAAGAGTCATTTACATGTTCCTTTATATACTTACATGTTCCTATATATGCTTGCCCCAAATCTATTATTTCTTCACTAATTTTTTAAAATAATATCTCTCGACATACAAAAGTTTTAAATATATTGTGCCTAAATACATCTATTATATGCTTTAACATAGCTTCGGGTGTCATGTTTAAAATGATTTCCATTATGAGTTCATTGCTATCTTGATTTCTTCTAAAAATTACTGTTTTTTTCTATATTTAATTAATTCATCTGAGATTTATTGTACTACATGGTATACTGTAAAGAACCAACTAGTATTCTTTTAGTTGTATTGATAGCTGTGTCAGCACTAATTATTAAACATCATCTTCCAAGTTAATTGGAATATAACTTTTGGTATATATTAAATGACTAGAATCTCTTTCTGATTTTTCTATTATTTTATATTTTTTGTATTTACTCAATTTTATGTTAATTTGATTATAATAGATTTTTTTAGTACATTCTGATAGTTTACATAGCAAATTTCCTATCATAATTACTTTGAACTATTTCCTTAGCTATACATGGGCCTGTATTTTACATAAATTTTTAAAACATTTTTCT
Source organism: Pteropus alecto (assembly GCF_000325575.1). Taxonomy (NCBI): domain Eukaryota; kingdom Metazoa; phylum Chordata; class Mammalia; order Chiroptera; family Pteropodidae; genus Pteropus; species Pteropus alecto. The sequence continues at coordinate 4,985,614 of NW_006431210.1, forward strand.
AATTAACAATAACCTGTTGGGTTTCTAATTGCAATTGTGTTATACTTATATATTAATTATGGAAGATTGACATTTTTATGAAATCAAATTTTGCCATTTAAAAATCTTAAATATTTTCCCATTTGTTTAGAACCTTTATGTCTTTTAATACTATTTTATAGTTTTCATTACATATGTCCTGTTTCACTCTAATTAAACTTATTCCTAAATGTCTTGCTTTTGTTGTTATACTGATAACATATTGTCTCATTTTAATTTCTAAAAACTTGTTGTTGGTTGATTTTTGAATATTTCTCTTATATCAGGTTAACTTACAAAAATCTCTCATTAATTCTAATTCATTTCTTTTACTAAAGCCTTTTGGGGATTTTAGATATATATTTATATCTTCAGAAAAAGATATATTGTACTTCTTTTCAATGTTAATACTAGCTACTTAATATTCTTCTTTTCTTAGACCTTCTAAAACAATAATGAATATTGATGGCAACAAGAATATACCTCTCTGGTTCTTGATCTTATTTTAAATAACTTTACTATTTTTTTTGTATTTTTGTCTTACTTAAATAGTCTTTAGTTTTCTTCATAGTCATCTTTTTAAAAAATTGGCTGTTAAATTTTATTAAATGTATTTTAACATTTTTATTTGATCATATGTTTTTCTTCTTTATGTATTTCTGAGTTTTGAATTATTTTTGCATTCCTGTTAAAAATCTACTTGTTTGACTATATTGTATATTTTATATATTTATTAATTCTATTTGTTGAAATTTTATTTAGAACTTTGCATCCATTAGGTGCAACTTTATGAAATTACTATTTTTGTACTTTAAAAATAGTCAGATATCAGCAATTACATATAAGTAAATCTAATATATTTATACATCAAATTAGTCTATGATTTTCTTATGTGCATTTGGGGACTAAAATTACCCAGGATTCACAAATCAGATAGGGAGCTAACTTTTTCTTGTCATGAATTTTTAAGTAACATTGTAATT
>NW_006431210.1:4986631-5008778 GCF_000325575.1 Pteropus alecto
TTTATTTTATTTTATTTTATTTTATTTTATTTTATTTTATTTTATGTTGTATTTTTAAATAGGTAATGCATAATGTAGACAATTCAAAATATACCAAGAATGAAACATAAAAAATAATCTTTCTTTCCCCTGAGTAACCACTATTATAGGTTTGTGGTATTTTTTTTTCCAAGAGATAATTAATAATCATAAATGTAACTCTAACATTTCCTCTGTTTTGCACTTTAATTTTCCCACTTAAAATATTTCATTTTAGTGCCTGCATTATATTTCAATATATAAGTGTAGCAAAATTGATTTAGCTATTCCCATGTTGCTGAACATTTCTGTGCTTTCCAAACTCTTGCTCTTTCTATAGTGCAGCATTTAATATCTTTGTCCAAATGTCACTTTGTATGTGTGAGAGAATAACTGAGGGATAAATTCTTAGAAGTGGCATTGGCATGTCAAAGTATACAAGGGCATTTTAAATGTGCAATAGCTAGTTATTAGAAGATCTTGGATCAGGAATGAGATCTTCAAATTCTGTCTACAGTATAACTTCAGACTTGAAGAATAGAGTCCTCCCTGATGAAGTCAGCATCAAGGCTAGGACTTTTTGAGGTTGGGAAAAGATTCCTCTTAAAGCAAACTCTTCTCCCCTTGGCTCTTTAAATATATCAGTGAGATGAGAAAAAGGATAATAGGTGGCCAATACCTCCTCAGTGGTCAATAGGCGATCAATGGCCAATAGGTGTTACAGGGGTGGACTGAAGAAAGTCTAGTTATCTTCAGGTGTCAAAACTTGTGGAAGGGGTTAGCATTTCAGTCCAAATGAGTGATTTGTGCCTAACAGAAGGGCACACTTTCAGAGTATTCAAATCAGAATGAAGGACCACAGACCAAAGCTGATTATTGAGGGGGTTCCTGAAATCAGATCTATTAATAGACTGAACAGGAGAGAGTTTTGTTATCAGTTTGTTTTTGTCTTTCCCTCGTGTCTTTCTAACCCCTAAATGGCTCTTGGTATTTCAGTTCTAAATGTGAATATTTAGCTAAAATTTTTCCAACAAGACCAGAGCCATCTGTTTCTTGATGGGTTTGCTTTAGAAGACCACTCTTTTTTACCTGTTATTTCTTAATAGAGGCAGATATATTTCACTTGTGCTCTGTCATGGCTTCTATTACTGGGTTGACATACTTTGTACCAATGACCAGAAAATGTTTTTCTTTTTTCTTTTCCTTCTTTTTTGTTTTCCCCCAGAAGTGCATCAATAATCTTAATGTGTGTGCTTTAATAGTCAATTTAGACTGACTATTAAAATAAAGTAGTACACTATAAAACAACTGCATAGATCAACACTCTCCAAATGGTAAATTCCAAGTAGATAGTGTTCTTTTCAAAGGACAGCAAAGGGCACAGAGTTTGATGGAGGAGGGAGAGCAGTCTGATTGTCCTAAGCCACTGCCCTAAAATTTAGTTTGTTATTTACCTTTCATGCTGGTTTCTGTTTGTTTGCCGAGATACTTAAGTGTGAAAGAAAAAGCACTGACACTTATTAAAATGGTTAGAAAGACTTTGTTCAAGACTACTGTGATGGGGTGTTGCAATAGAAAAGAGAAATCAGGTGCAACTCTGAATACGACAAAGACAGCTGAGTGTTTAGAGCCAAGAAGCAGGGTAAGGGGATCAGTGGATGGGAAATTACTAAGAGGAGACATCAAGGATTATAGAAATTTGCACTAAACTGACCAAACAATGACAGGTCAAGGACTTAGACATGAAAGATGGGAGATAAAGATATATATATATGTTAAGGGTGAAGGAAGACCGCACAATTTTTTTTTTTTGGCTAAGACTGTGCTGGACAGCTAAAGATAGGACAGAGGCCAGGGTCAAGGCCTAATTGAAAAGAGAGCTTAGAGAGACCTGACTAAAAATTGGTCATGGAGTCTTTGTCATAGGATGGCCATGAAATGAGACATCGTAAGCCTATTATTTGATACATAGTCTTCTATATTCCAGATCAATCCTGCACAGAAAGGACTGAAGAAACAATCCCATAGGACATTTCCAATATTTTGTATGTCCCTAGGCAGAGCACAAGAACTGCCTTAATGTTAATATAGACCTAGGAGAAATAGCAACATTATCCCCTTGCTGGTTCTAACAACCCAAGGAATGATCAACCTTAAGCAAAGCTGGAGGTGGGTTATGTTTTCAGCACCTCCAACTCATTTTTAGATTCCACCTCCATCTAAACCTCAATCAAGTCCCTCTTTGACCTCAAGCTGCTTCCTGAATAATCTCCAGATTTTAGGCTTTTCTCTACTTTTTCAAATAATCTTAAAAATATTTTTTGTTTTACAATCCCTTTTCTTTTCAAATGACAATTTTTACATATGAGAACTCCCTGAGTATGAGACTTGAATCACAAATTACACTCAATGGAGTACTATGGTGATATTGGCAGGGAAACAGCTTAGGTCCTGGTAAGAGCTTTTGGGATCTTATAAATCATATAGGTCGTTGCCTATCTTGTGAATTTACAGAATTGACCTTGACTCTAGACTCCTGAAGTTTTTATATCAAAGATTAGGTACCTGAGAATCTTCAGAAAAGATAATTTTATACCTTCATTCTTGCTCCTTTTCTCTAAAATCCTGGTTCAGGTAATGCCATCTCAAGTGTTAATGAATATAGACAGGAATCAGAAATACTAGACAAGCTCAGACTTGTCAAGTCTGAAATAACTGGCTAGAGTCTTTTTTTTTTTTAATTAGAAATAATATTTTCCTGAATTTAAATCTGCAGTCTCTCAATTCTAAATTTCATCAGGGTACAAGACTTTGCATGGAGTAAATCTATAAGCCAGGCTTTAAAGGAGAAGATAATAGAGCTTATAAATGTGAACCTACGTTGGTTTATACAGAGCTATGTTTATTTATGCTCAATTAGTAAATGCTAACTATAAATCTTAAAATAGGTCCTAGCACTGAGGAGCAATTTTACATCTTAAGAATATACCCCTTTTTTAGAGATTGAAAATGCTCTGATTCGATGTGCCTGAACCTCTCTGCACAAGTCTGTTTTCTCAATCCACTTTCTATGAATAGTTCTGCCTGCTATGGTCTCTTTGAGAGTAGAGAAGAAAGTTCAACACGAAGTGAGGAAAACATGAAACGGTAAGAACTGAAGTTAGAGTGAGGATGAGAACTTAAAAGCAACCCAGGAGGTTTCCACTAGCTGATGATGATAACCTCGAATGGCCTATGGGCTGTAGATAATTCCAATTGTCTACATAAAGCACAGTGCTGCCTCACCTGACTGCAAGTAAGAGTCAGCTCTGCATGGAGTGACTTTAAATGCTGCCGTCCTAATGGGATTCGTAAACTGAACAGACAGGATATGGCTTCTTCTATACAAAGTATCATCCATGCTCTCCCGAGAGATTTAGCAGTTAACAGTTGCCAAATAGAATGTTTTCAAACTGTGTTTTGTTTCCTTTAATCATAAAAAGTTGGAAAATGTGGGAAAACAAAGAGGAGAGAAGAGGGCAGTCCAAACCCTCTATATGGAACCCCTACCATCAATTCCAGCAAAGGGAAGGTGTTTCTAGTAGAAATTATAGGGACTATGGTAAAGTAGAATTACAACTCCCTTTTCTGTATTTAAGTATTTTTTCCTAATTTATCAAAAAGTTCAATCAAATAGGAGGACTATGCAAAGAGATTTTAAGTAAGGTATTTGCTGATGTTAGGCAACCAGGAAAGATATGCAGCCTATATTTCAAGAAATGGCACAATAACAGTGGCATAACTCACATCTAGAATAAGGAAGAAAACTCTTAATCTCATCTGTTCTCATGAGAAAAAAATCGCCTGGAGGTTCCAGATGCCTTAAGCCTCTTCTATGGAATTCCCTGCCCCTTTAGTCACCACTCCAGGTCTTCCAGAAAAAAATGTTATCAAGTTTATATTTGGTTTGGATTCACATAGATTATTAGGAGAAAATACAGAAAACAATAACCTAACAGATTAATAAAATAAAAATTGAAGACGTATGAGGAATGGTGAAAGTTATAATTATATAAATTCAAAAAAGTTTATTCTTCCTTCTAATATCTAAAATCTTGTTAGGAAGAAGATACAGATATAGAAAGTGGTGATTTTAGAACTAAAGGAAATCAGTTCAAAAAAGAGAAGGACTCTGAGGCTAAGAAGTATGAGGACAATTCAGAGTTAATCCTAATGAGATGGATGATTAGGAAATATATGTAGACAGAACAAGGGACTAGATTTAGTTGCTTCTAATGACAGTTACTTTATAAGAAGTTTCTAGTTTTTACTTTTCTTTTGCAACAAATGTAGCCTACTCTCTTCTATGCCTGGCATGAGGGACACGAATGTGCCTTACTCTTTACCCAAGGACAGGCACATAGACAATGATGAGGTCAAGTCTGAAAGAACACCTTTCTGTGGCCACCTGAATAAGGGACAGAATGAGGTATGTCCTCTCTAGGGTACAGGATAGTTGTTGAGGTGAGGCATCTCCAAATATTCGAGAGTATCAAAAAGTGGCAGCTGATGTGAAAGAGTTATCCCATACTCAGTGCAAGGAGATGGTCCTTAGTCCTGCATTACTATTGATGCTACTCTTCAGGTGAATTTTCCCCTTTTCTGAGTCTTAGAAACTGTTTGGGGCAGCAGCAGGATATGCTTTGCCCTGCCCACTGGCCCTGGTACTTCTGGGCCATTATGAAAACCAAGGCTATGTCAACCTGATGAGCTGAGGAGTTAGCTACTCTACTCTGTAATAGACCTCAGCTCTGTCTCTACCTGCTGTCTTCCATCAGCCCACCCTCCATTCTATTCAGAGTCCAGGGTCTCTTCCTTTTATGTTCCTAAACCCCAAACTCTTGTTCCCATTTCTTTCACAAACAATTTAATTAGATAGCCATTGACTGAGGCTTCCCTCTTTGACATATGACAGACCTTGTTGACAGGTTGTCTTGAGATGTAGATTAGGGTCTCTTATCATTGAACTTCCCTTTTGCTGACACTTAAGTACAAAAGGCTTTCTTGGGAAAAGTCCTGGACCTTTTTTTGGATATTTATCTTCATGTAGCTTCAGAACTACATGAGAGGTTTAGGTGTCTTCTTGCAAGAAAAATTATCCCATTGCATTAACAAGGGTGATTTTTTTCTGGCACCTTTCTGTCAGTCATAGAGAGAAAAGATATCATTTTATCCAAAAACAAATTTACTAATTTAATTAACATATCAATCATTGTTTAAACATGAAACAGAATTTGCCCCAGATGATTCGAGTGAGAAACATCAATGAAAAGACTATTTATAAAAGAGTGTGTGTGTGTGTGTGTGTGTGTGTGTTGAGTGAGAAACAGCAATGAAAAGACTATTTATAAGTGTGTGTGTGTGTGTGTGTGTGTGTATGAGAGAGAGAGTGTGCAAATGACGAGACTATCACTATGAAAAGCTATTACCACTATTACAATGGAAGGAAAAAGGGCAGAAGACAGTATTACTAGAAGCCAGTGAGAGTGGGAGTCATGGAGGAAGTGTGAAGGAATGAAGCTGCTGCCAGAGATACTACAAGAGACCAGTGAGGAAGTAGGAAACAAATGCCTAAACTCTGCCACCTCCTGCCATCCAGTCTCCTGCTGCTCTCTCATCAAAGAAATCAACTAAAGGCCAGCCATAGAGGCAGATGGTTTCCTGCATTAATCCAGTGTGCAAAGCAAGGCAGAATGGACAGTAGACCTGGCTTAGGCTGCAGGGGAACAATTAGAAAGCAACCAGCACAGCTAGCTAACTCAACAACAGCAAAAGATATAACTGTAGCATGATAATTTGCTACAGTTCTTTTCTCTTTCGTCTCAAGCAGCTTTTTCTTTTTGTTTTTAAATTATAGTGATTTTAAGTCAGGAAAGTCCATCAATTACATATTTGGTAATTTTTTGTACACGTAAGGCTAGGAACCAAGCATTAAAGATAGTGCTTCTGTTAGACAGTCTGAGGCCAATAGATGCAAGTGAAGAAAACATTTTTTAAATAAAATCTTGATTATTTTATGTTCTTAAAATAAATGCAAATTCTATGAAGTTTAAATGAGAGAAGAAATGCATTTGCTTGATAGTGATGCAGGTCATTTTAATGGATAGGTAGAAGTTTTAAAAGATGTTGATCTGTGGGCATGATTCTGACAGGCATGGTATGGAATAATAGTAAGAACATTCTTAAGAGAGAGAGATAAAAGCAGAAATATATAAGACAAATTTGACCTGTCATATAGATAGAAAGATAAATATGGGAGATAAGCATGGGAGGTTAGCTTTGACTAAGATCAGGGAAAGTAGAGAAACCAAGATAATGATTTCAAAAAGAAAGATAATTATAGTCAAAATGAATGTAATCTGTTTTATTTGAGTCTTGAATTGTCCTTACCATTTCTATTCCGTGCTATAGAAGAAATTAGGCAGATCTAAATCTATACTAATTCCAAGGCAAGAACCATCAGAAAAAAATAGAGAAGACAGATTCAGGCTAATATGAAGAAACATTTTCTAATCAGCTCTCCAAATGCAACAGACACCTTGAAAACAGTATTCGTAATAGTCAAAGCAGAAGGAGTCAAATATATAAAGAGTGATGAAGAGATCCTTTCTTATCTCAAAAATTGAAGAGATAGATAGGATTCCTTCCAACTTTAAATTTCTATGTCACAGAACGAGATACAAATTATGATAATGAAATTTTAATATTTGAACATTTTTATAACCCTAAAAAAGAAGTAATAAATCAGAGAAAAGAAGCATAAAAATTATTTATTTATTTATTTACTCTTTACTGAAGAAATTTCAGGACTGAATGCAATATAGAAGAGCACAGAGTCCTGAGGAAAGAGCGGCATCTAAAACAAACAAGAAAAACCTGAGTAATAATCCTGTTTCTCTCTTCACTTATAAGTTTGATGCAGTTGGAATAGATAAATAGATAATATCTCTGAGCCTCCTCTACCTCTTATGTAGGGCAAGATTACAATCACATTCTTATAAGATTCGAGGAGGAATTAAAAGAAATAATGTATGCAAATTTCTTGCTACATAATATTTTTTTAAAATAAATGTTAGTTTCCACATCGGTGAATTTTTAAAGACCTTCGGATACAAATTTCCTATTTTAAATAGTAAAGCGAAACTATAAATTGAATAAGAAAATGTATAGTATTATTTATTATATAAATGTGTTCTGCAGAAATATTTTCAGTTAAAACAAGAAAGAATATGTAATAGGAATTTGAGACTATGCCAAACCAAAAATACATAACAATTTTCAATAGCTTACAAAACACAGCTGACTCAGTCTATCACAACTTCTTGGTGACTCAGTGATGAAAAACCTACTTAGCTTCTTCACCTGATTTAGAATTGAAATCTGCCAATTGACTCAGGTAATTAAGACTTCCAAAATTTGCTAAAAAAGAAAACCTGCCGTACATCTGCTCTTGACATTCCAACCAATAATGATTTGGCTTTTTTTAGTTTCAAGAAAAACTATTTTTTTATTTTAATGAGTAGATTTTAAAAACTCAGAAACTATGCCTGAGTTAATGCATGATTAAAGGAAAATGTAACCAATTTTTATTTTTTCAGTTTTCCCAAAAACACAAAATAAAAAACAGACCTAATTAACCAAGCAAGCAATCAAACAAATTAAAAGAAGGAAAAAAACAAAAACAAAAACAAAAAAAACCAACTAATAGAACTGGAGAAAGCAAAATTCAAGTTTTCCATAGTCCAATTCTAAGTTTTTTTTATTGCCAATATTGTTCCTGAATTTTAACACAACAATTTCTGCTTTGGACAATGCCGAAATAACCAACGATAAGAAGATAGATAGTTCATTTGCTACTGCTATATAAAATTCACCCCAACACTTTGTGGCTTAAAACAATAAAAATCATTTATTTTTATTATGAATCCATAGTATCGACAGGGTTTTGTGAGGACAACACGTCTCTGCTCTATTTGGCATTGTCTGGGCTGACTTGAGTCTGGGTTGGGAGAGTGGGGCTCTGGACATTACTGAGGGGCTGTGGGTGGAGTGCAGATAGTAGAGTAATGAACCTAACGAAATAAGGCAAAGCCCACAGTTATTCACAGGGTGAAGGAGGATGAAGTAGTGATTGGGAACAATATAGTCAGGGAGACCCAGGTTCAAGTTCCAGTCCTAGTAGCAAGGTGATGTTGAATTAAACCCTCTGAGTCTCAGTTATCTCATCTATACAATGGAATAACAACATTTTCTATATTGAGCAAAGTAGGCATGGACACACATACCATTAACACCATGTCATTTATTGTAGCAGTGGACGATCAGAGCACAAATCCCTGTGTGCACAGACCCTGGGCTGGATGCCTGATGGTGAGTGCTCTACCGCAAGGACTCTGCCCCTGCAATGCTCTGCATATGTGACATGGAGCCTCTCGATCAAGAAAATGGTCTTTTTAGAAAGGAGGAGGCTGCAGAGCTCACTCTCTGTTCTTTATGATGAGCCAACTCCTTGTTAAGCTGCTGAAAAACAGGTAGAAACAAGAATCCAGGGTTCTCGATATTTGTCTCCATTCAACCTCCTTCTTAAGATTGCTGTAATGCTTAATGTAAAATGCTTAGCAAAGCACCAGACATGATTCACTCTCAACAAATGTTAACTATTATTACTTTATTATTGTATTCCTCCGACTTTCTTAGGTGTCCTCCTTCAAATATAAATTGATGGCATTCATAGAGGAAAGTGCCGTATAAGGATGTGTTCTTGTCGTAAATATTATGTGACTGTATTTTTGTTGTGAGGATTGTGTCAATTAGTGATTGCTAGAAAAACAACAGCCATTTATCCTCATGGATCTGTGGATTATTTGGGGGTCAGCTAAGTGGGCAGATCTAGACTGAGCTCTGCTGGGCTTGTCTCATTTCTGCACCATGTGTTTCTAACCTTTTTCTAGCAGTAACAGTAAGCCTTGGCATGCTTTTCTCATGGTGATGCCAGAGGCAACAGGGAACAAGCAGAAATGTATAAGAACTCTTTGAATTTTAGGCTTAAAACTGGCACACTGTCAGTTCTACAATATTCTATTGGTCGAAGCATTACACTATTTGGCCATATCCAAGGTCATGGGGAGAAAAAACAAACTTCACCTCTTTAGTAGGAAGAACTAGAAGGTCACAGAGGGAATAAATGAGTCCATTAATGCAATCCACCACAATGACAGACCTGGGAAATTTAGTTCGTTGGCAATAAAAAGATATATGGGATATGAGAGATCTTCACACAGCTTCTAAAAAAAACAACAGAGCATGAAACCGAAACCCTTTTCCTTGCCCATATCAGGTTGAATGTTGGCAACAAAAAGATATATGGGATATGAGAGATCTTCGCAAAGCTTCTAAAAAAAAACAACAGAGCATGGAACCGAAACCCTTTTCCTTGCCCATATCAGGTTGAATAGTGTTCCCCTAAAGTTCATGTCTACCTGGAACCTATGAACGCGACCTTATTTGGAAACAGGCTCATTGCAGATGTAATCAAATCGAAGCAAAGTCATACTGGATGAGGTTGGGCCCTAATTTGATGACTGGTGTCCTTATAAAAGGGAAAGGTGGACACAGTGACTCACGGAAAGGAGAATGCCATGCGAAGCCACAGAAGACACACAAGGCAAGGGAAAATGGAGGCAGAGATTGGAGTGATATATCTGTAAGCCAAGAAATGCCAAGGATTGCTACTGGGCAAACATTCTCTTTTTATATATTCATCACATCTGTCCATTGATAGCAGCTCAAAGCTGCTGGGTAAATATAGAATGCCTAGCTAAAATTGAATTTGGGGGGAAAAATATAAATAAATAAAATAAAATTGAATTTTTTAGATGAGCAATAATTGAAATACATTTTTTTACTATAGATATGTCCCAAAGATTACATGGGACATACTTATAAAATTATTTATAGTTATCATAAATTCATATTCGACTGGTTATCTTATATTTTCATTTGTTGTATTTTTATATCCTATATTTTGTTGATAATGCTATAGCCAACTCAAAGTTTTCTTCATTGATTCTGACCTCACTTGGGTCATTCTAGATCAAGCTGACAGGATTATTCAAAGGTCAATCAAAGTAATAATGGCAAAGCATTTAGTAAATTATAAAGTACTATAGAAACAATTATTAATTTTTTCTGAGCTGGACTCCTAAGGTTTTATTTCAGTCTTGATGCTATTGTGAGACAATCATGTACCATGGTCATACAATTCTAAACTGGAAGCCACTTACTCTCCCTGATGATTAAGGTCATGAAGAGGATTGAAATTACATACATGATTTAAAATAATCATGACTGAGACAATTTTTCCTTAGGGCTAATAAAATAGAAAAATCACCATTTTTCAAAGACACATGTGTATCTTTTATCAATAATTCCAGAGAGAATCAAGTGCAGTGCTGCTATCTTCAATTTATAATGAACCTTAAACTTTATCTCAAATTACTCCAAGAGATTTGGTCCATAATTCTGGTTTGGAAGTCTGCTGGTGTCCCTACTATCAAGTTTTAATTTCCTGCAGGGGATCCTTCTCCTCCTAGTCTCTGAAATTATTCAGAAGAGAGACACCTGCTTGCTGCTAAACTAAAATGCTACTTCCAGCCACAAAGGTTTTTTTCCCCCCTTTCTTTTAAAAGTTTCTCTCCACCTAGTGAAGAATAAGGTTTATTTTCTTCTAGAGGAAAAAGAGGCAACTTCTTTCCACTGGAACAATAAAATCCCCTTACCTATCTTCACTAGTCCCCGAGAGGACTCTTCTTATTATTCTCTTAGAAAAGTGGGGGTTTAACCTACATAAAATGGCCAGGGTTAATTAAATAAACCTCATGGCCAGTTTTCCTTGGAAAGCTGAGAAAATGGTATCTTTTACAACTCGGATAAGTTAAAGAAGAAAAGTGATAGACTCTATTGCAACAGAATAGCTAATTAAACTAGAAACACACGCTTGTACCCTCACATTGTGTACAGACCTGACAAAGTACAAAATAGTTATGCACAGGCAATTAGGAAACAGGACACTATATAATGTGTTAATTATTTCAAAAATATAATCACTACAAGGAAATTAAAGGAGAGGTGGGCATGGGACAGAGTCATAAAGTTAGAATTCACAGAGCATGAGAAGAGGAGACTATAAATGTTGGAAATGACTTTGACACTTCCTGGCTGGTAACTGTCGGCAAGTCATTTAAAACCTGGTGCCTCATTCTCCTTATACTCCTTATTACTAGACAGGGCTGGTATGATGGCTACTTTGAAGTTTATTGCAAAAATGAGAGCTACGCAGCCTTTGAGGCTGCTCTGAAAACTGCCTAGCACATGGATATCTGAGCTCAAGATTGTTTATAGTTCTCCATTTCTGTTTACTTTGGATTCTTGTTCTTCTATCAAAGACTTTCTTCAAATGGTTGAGTGTCATTCTTTCTTAAGAGCGAGGCACTAAAAAAGCTCCTTGGAAGCACTGTGTTTAGGGATGAGCTTCAAAACCAGGTGATTGCTTGTGGACCTACTTTTGGCTGAGAGATTCTCAAAGGTCAGTGTCTGAAGGTCTTTGCTCACAAGCCTTACTGGTTTTCTAGAGAAAATACACTCAACTTCTGCCCAGATAGGGTGAGACGAGGATTATACCTGGCAGCTAGTAATAGGAGCTCAGGACACTTAATATTCATGATCATAGTCACATGTTCCACATCCATCTTCCACTCATCCATGTGCCCCAACTTCAGAGTATCTTTAGTTTAACTGCTCCAAGGAATAAAGTTTGGGTCTTCTTTAGGGGAGGAGGAGGCTAATACCCTGGTTCTTAGAGGTCAGAAAGGGATCTATGAGTATAAATTATTTATATAAATTCTTAACAAAGGATTTGGGTCCCTTTTGGATTTATGCATATAACTAGCTTGCTTTCACACATAGGAAATATTGTAATTGGTATTTTTTCCATCTTTACCATTTTAAGAAAATCTTGGTCTAGATTCTCATAATTGCATGTCATTTTTATATTGGTACTGGGGAGGTGAGAGGAAGAAGGGTTTTCAATATCTATGGGAAAAAGAAGAGAATAATCAGAAATTAGCTCAAAACACATGTAGAAATTTGTAGAGTAGTTTTAATTTAGCACAGGATCCAAGTAGATACACTCTCAAAATTCTTTTTTTAAATTTTCTTTTCATAGAAAGAAACCTCTGTATTGCTGTCTTTTGCTTAGCTCTGTTATACGTTATGGTGGTTTTATTTGTCTATAAATTCTTTGACACTCCTCCCATCAAGAGGTGGAGTCTAATTGACACACTTCTAGCAAACATGAGATGGAGGAAATGACACTGTGACTTCGGTGGCTGAGTTATTAAAGGTGATTTTAGCTCACTTTCTGAGGTACAAACATTTAGAGTGCATAATCACCCTGTAAGAAGTCTTGCTACCCTGATACCACCATGAGTAGGGGACCATATAGAGATACAGAGAGATGCCAGAAGGACCTAAGTTAGTCTGGTCTCATCTGTATAAGTCTCAGCTCAGGCACCAGGTATATAAGTGAAGAATCCTTCAAGGTGACTCCAGCACTAGGCACTGTGTGACAAACAAGAGGCCCTAAGTGTGCACCTCCTATCTGGGCCCAATCAACCTCCAGAACCATCAGAAATAGTACTGAAAAGCAATTGTGGCTTTTCTATACCACTAAGTTTGCTATGTAAGAGTAGGTAACTGGAACAATGCTGGTCTAAGCACTCAACCTGTGAAGAATGGGACACAGCCATGAAAACCATTTCTCACTAAGAAGGGCTTGGCTCTACCCCCATGAACTTGCAATCTTGGAGAAGACACCTTTACACGTTCTTAAGATCACAATTTTCTCACTTGTAAAATGTGAGTGATGATATCCTATGAGCAGGGTTTTAGTGTAGATGAAGTGAAAAAGAAATGGGGAAACTCTAAGTACTGCAAAACACAACGTAAAGTTGTGAGTTATTGACATTTTTATGATGAGAAGCACTTTTTATGAGTGAGTTCACAGAGCTTTCAAAAACTCAACTATCTCTGTTGGGTGGTTGAGCTTTCAGGAAAGGGAGGTGACTTCTGTGCACGTAATCAAAATAATATCTTAATATTTTATTGTTTTTCTAAATGTGTTTACATGCAAAATCACAAAGCAAAATAGTTATATCCCTTTCATACTAAAGAAAAATATCAGTAATATCTAGGAGTGGGAGGATAGGGTACTTGTAGTTATATTTGTAATGAGAGCCCAGATTTGTGTTCGAAGAGCAAATGTGATTTTCATGTAATGTCAGCATTTATGTCACCATTCCTAATGATCAAGTCACTTACTCAATATGAGATTCGTACATCGATTTTTTAAAAAATGATATTGTTATTATTATTAATTATTATTAGTTTAAGTAACAAGAAGGAATTTCCAATGATTTAATGACAATTTAGGGGACTCAGCAGACTTAATGACCAATAAATAGGAGTGACAATACAGTGCGGCAGGTAAAATCTCAATCCACAAAAAAGATGTGCAAAAAGCAATATTGCATTCTTCGCCAACTCAATTTAATTTTTGTTTTGAGCATTCATTTCAACCTACATATGATTGTGGACAGTTAATCACACTTAATTTGTACTTTCCCCTATTCATAGTTGCGTCTGATCCCTGGAGTAGTTATGTAATCTTGAAACATTGAGAGAGTAATGTGTTTCTTTCTGTCATCTGTGATTGTTAGACCTTGTCTCTCGCTTTTGGAAGGTGACATCACTGCCTAAAATATAGTGATTCTTAAATGTCAGCAGACATCAGAATCATCTGCAGGGCTTGTTAAAACAGAAATTTTGGGTCCCACCAGCAGAGTTTTTGATTCAATAGATCTGGGGCAAGGCCTGAAAATTGGCCTTTCTAAAGAGGTTGCAGAGAACATAGATGTTGATGATCCTGGACCACGCTTTGAGGACTACTGCCGAAGATGAGAATGTCCAGTGTTCTTTACTGAGAGCATAACTTAGTTTAGGAGAAGGCTTCTTTACTAGAAACCTCACTGCTCATCAAACACCAGCCAAATGAGAAAGGTGATTCCTGGAGGATTTCAGGGAGAGATGTAGTATATTTCTGGATTTCGCCTTAAAGTACTTTAGGCCATTCATTCACTAGTTTATTAGTTTCAGAAGCTATCAAACAAATCAATAAAACGTGATATGGATAGAAATGCATTGTTTTCTCTTTCTCTTTCTCCTGTATATTCACAGAATGAATCATATGTTCCATACTCCATTAAGGAAAAATATAGGTTTTACCAATAATTTGAACAAATGAAATTCATTTCCTCACCTTTTCTTAGATCTGAATCAGAAGCAACCAACACTAAACATCCTATTTCATTTTGCTTTGTTTCTGTAAGTGCTCAAGAAATCTTGAACATTCTAGGTACAACAAAAAAACGTATATATCTTTTTGGAAGTTTGATTCTCTCGTTGTGGAGAACACTGGCCACCCTGACTGGCTGTGAGTGCCCCTCCCCGCCCCCTTCTCTTCTTTTATTCTGCAGTCTATATATCTTACTTCCTTATTTGGTGAGATTATTTCTGTAAAATCTGTTAGGTCTGCGTTATATGGTTTACTGGTTTGTAAATGTATTCTTTTTTTAAGCTATTCTCTTTGGGAAACAAAAGAAAGAGAAACCAATATTGTAACTGCTTAATAATAAAAATGAACAAAGTGTTCTTTTGAAATAAAAAACAAATCCCCCTTAGAGAGTCAGACACACACACACGCGCGCACGCACACGCACACACACACACACACACATCAGAATTCCCCAGTGCTCTGTTCTAGGTCATCCTCTTCTTACTCTATCTGGAATTATTGCTAAGCTTGCTGACTGGTATGTGTCATATGACTTGATTTCAAAAAAGATCACAGAACGTCTAGCATCCATGTGTTCTAGAAGCAAATTTCTTCATGAAGGACAGCACTGGCTTTGGAGTCACACACTTGGGTGAAAATTCTGGCTATGTGCATTTGACCTATGTGAACTTGAGCAAGTCATATAGTTTAGCCACGCGACTTAACTTCTCTTTCCTTCAAGTAGGATGAGGATGATGGGGTTGATAATTACTGTCTCTCAAGTGTGGGGACTGGTAGTTTTATAAAATACTTAGCACAGTATTTGCACGAATACTAAAAAAAAAAAAAAATCATAGTTGCTATTACTCTGTATTCTGTTGCCTTTTCTTTTCTGCCATATTTCATCTCCATGGAGAGGAAAATCTTCTTTTCCTGGCCACTAGGTGGAGAAAGCAAGCCTTTTACCATAATTGAATTAAACACAAGGCCAAATCATCTTGACCTAATTTCTGCAGACATTTAAGGGGGAGATTTTTTTTTTTCCTTTTCCCTTTATCAGAACTTCAGACAGCATCAACAGAGAATCTGAAGAGATGTTTAGGGAATTTTTGTGCAGTTCACAATGAAAGTGTGTGATTTTTGAGCATGGTCCTGCCTTGGGGCGCTAGATTTCACTCAGGGATGATACTAGGCAAATTACGAAGTTCAAAGTCAGCTTCCCAGCACCTTTTATCCTCTATGCCCTAATCTCTTCTCACCTGCATTTTAAGCAGGCATCTGTCCAGTATTTTTTTTTCCTGAGGTATTATATATCTAGTGATCTCCAGGGACATTTACAATTTCGAATGAACTCCCTTGATAAATAACCTCTCTTTAATCTGTAATGTAGTAGTAATGAGAATATGTTGGATCTACTTCGTAGAGCTGTTGTAAGAATCATTTGCAATCACTTGTTAACTTTAGGTTCTATACAAATAAAAGAACTTTATTTATATTTAAGATCTAAATTTCAGCCTTGAATGAAGTAGGTGAGAAGGCCAAAAGACCCTTGAGAAAGAATCCAGTTTGCAAGGGGATGAGGTGATAGGAAAGAATATGATTGAAGCTTTGCTGTTAAACTGCTCTAGGTACAGGTGGAAAGAGGGGAAGGGTCTGTATTTATGGGGTTTTGCACGCATTTTCAACAAAATATTCCTAAAGATTATCCATATCACCACAATATTTCCACTCAACACTTAGATCACAGACATTCTAGGTAGTACTATTGTAGCACTTGGCAACATAGGCTTAGGTAGCTCCAAGCTCCAGATTTCCTTGCCTTATGTTCTTCATCTCTCCTTACCTTGTTTGCAAAGTCTCTTTTCATTTGTTTTTTATACCTATTTTTACCCTCCCAACATTGACCTTCAGATGAAAAACAATTTCCAATGTTAACCCATTCTATTGATTGGCATCTCCCCAAGGATTATGTCATGGATTCCAAAAATTGCAGCTACCACCTACATCCCTGACACAACCTTCGATAATTCACAATATTCCAGCATGTACCTCATGATCTCCTTGCATATAAGGATGATCAAGCTGGAAGTGCCAAATATTTTTTTGTTTTTTACTTTTAACCATACTTTTACTTATAGTACAAATTTTTCTTTCTGTGATAGAAAATGACAAATTTTGTGCACTAAAATTTTAGCCTGCAATTCACATAATTGTAATGAAAAAAAATTATCTCATACTTTTTAAATAGCAGTCCCACTTCTTTTTCTATGAGTGCTCTTTATAGGTATTTTTTGTTATCGGGTTTTTTTTTAATGTTATGTAAGGAGGGGAAAAGCTAGAGGGGAATTTTAGTTTATATTCAGTAAATTTCCACTCTAGGACCTGAACAAAAGTTTCTGCAGGCAGCCACAAACAAGGTTGAAGCCCTGGAAGGCTATTTCACTTAAATGTGGTTTGAAATAGCATGCTTATTTTCACTAAATTGACTTTTAATGTATCTCATACAATGTTCACTTTTGCATAATACACACAGAGAGGCATCTGGGGTCTAAATATAAGATGTCAGTGTACATTCCATAATTTTCTCTTATAAGATTTTCTGATTCTCAATTTATAGTCTCAATTTGCATTTACTATGGATAAGACAGTCATGTGATATGAAATATCTTATGAAGAGTGCCCCACAAAACATAATCTGAGACAAAGATTTGAGTGTAAGCAGTTTATCAGGAAGTACAAGTAACATGCATAGGTGAGGGGCAAAGAGATACAAAGAGGAAAAGCAAACAATAAAGGGTATGTTAGAAAGTTGGCTTCCATATGAACCATCGAAACTTAATCCTGTAGAGAAACTCTGGAAATGATGCAAAATACAATCTTCAGTATTATCTGGTGGAAGGTGAGGAAACTGGGTATTTATATCCCTATACATGTCAGTCATTGGTTAGGGACATCTAGAGGAGGGGAGATGTTAATTCTCATCCCTTCTTACCAGCCTTGCATATGAGCTAAGTGAATTTCAGTGTTTCTCCAACAAAGATGCAGATACTGGCCACTGGAAGGCAGACTGCCAAACACAGAAATAGTAAGGGAGACCATAAGGAAAGGGATGGAGCACTGATGTGTCTGCTATACCAACTAATTGGCAATAATTGCTACTCATGTATTATACCCCATATTCATGCCTACATTTATATCAAATCCCCAAACTAAAAAACAATACATAGTCACTTATAAATGAATAAAGCTGGAATAAAATCAACATGTTATCCCCTCCCACTCCACCCCCATCCCCCCAAAAAATCTCCAGACCTAGATATTTTCATTGAGTAATTCTACAAAACATTTAAAGAACTAACAAGAATTTTATTTCACACAGTCTCCTCCAGAGGTCATTATTATGCTAATACGGAAACCAGACAAAGAGAGTACAAAAGAAGAAAACTACAGACCAATATCTCTCCAAAACTTAGATTAAAAAATCCTCAACAAAATATTATCAAACTGAAGCCAATAACGAATAACAGAAATTATATACACCATTGTCAAGTAGAATTTATTCCAGGTATGTAAGGTTGTCTCAACATTTAAAAATCAATCAACGTAATCCATCATATGAAGGGCATACTATAAAGCTGTTTTTAAAAGGCTAAGAAGAAAAATCATATAATTATATCAGTTGATGCAGAAAAGAAATTTGACAAAATCTAACATGTATTCATGATAAAAACTCTCAGCAAGCGAAGAATGAAGGGAATTACCTCGACTTTGTAGAAAGAATCTACAACATTCTTTTTAATAGTGAAAGCCTAAATGTTTTCCCCTAAGATTAGGAACAAGGCAAGGATTTCTGCTCTCACCATTTATACAATATAGTACTGGAAATTGTAGCTGCTGCAATAAGGAAAGAGAAAAACAAAAGAGTAAAGACTGGAAAGGAAAGAATAAATCTGTCCCTATTTGCAGATGATATGATGATCTACCTAGAAAATATCAAGACATCTACAATCCCAAAAACCCTAGAACTAATAAGCGAGTTCATCAAGGTTGCCAAATATAAGATCAGCAAACAAAACTTAATTATTCTATATACTAACAACAAAATGCAAAATTTGAAATTAAAACACAATACCATTACAATCACTCTAATACTTAGGTATAATCTTATAAAAAAGATAATATACTTAGAAAGAGAAGGGGGAAGACACAAGATCAGTTGTTAGTATTATTTATGAAAATCAATGCCAATCACTACAGAGCTTTTTTCTAAAGAAAGAAAACAAAAGCTAGTAGAGGCAAATGTATTATAGAAAACATATCTTTGAAATGTTTGAATTCCTTCTTTCTTAAGAATGACCATGATCATTCTCTAGTATTTCACTCCTCTCTGCCTCAAATTTTATCAAATCTTTCCTTATTTTCATCCCCCTCCTCAGTGGTTCCTCTAGTTGAATAAATTTTCTTCTTTCTTCTAAAGTTAAACCACTGCTCTTGTTCTCACTGTATCAGGTACCTACTTTGTCTTTTATTTTCAACATCTTGTTTTTCATCTATAATGTATCCCATTCTCTTCTATAATGGAAAGACTGTTTCCGTAACTCTCCACATTATCATCCTAGAATCCTCAACTAAAAGATAAATTCTGTTACTATTTAGACATATTTATTTATTTAAATAATTTATTGATCACTTACTGTGTTCCAGACACTCTCATAGGTACTAGAAATGCAGAGAGAAAGACACAGCAGTAGTGGCTCCTTATCTGCAGTTTTGCTCTTTGTCATTTTGTTACCTGTGGTCAACCATGGTCTGAAAGTATTAAATGGAAAATTCTAGAAGTAAACTATTCATAATTTCTAAATTAGTGCTATTCTGAGTAGCATGATGAAATATTGGGCTGTCCTACTCCATTCTGCCCAGGTTGTGAATCATCCCTTTGTCCAGAGTATCCACATTGAATATGCTACCCACACTTTAGTCACTTAGTAGCCATCTTGGTTATCAGATCTACAGTCGTGGTATGTCAATGCTTGTGTTCAAGTGACCCATATTTTTCTTAATAATGACCCCAAGACACAAGTGCAGGGATGCTGGCAATTCAGATATGCCAAAGAGAGACCTTAAAGTACTTCCTTTAGGTGAAAAATATGTAAGTATAGTAAAAAAAAAAACACAGTATATATTGAGTTTGGTACTACTTGTGATTTCAGTCATCTACTGGGTGACTTGAAACGTATCTCCCATGGATAAGGAGAGACATCTGTATAAACAAAAAAGAAGTGAATAAGGTGATTTTGGAGAGTGATGAGTGCTTTGAAGAAAATAATCAGGGTAATGTCACAAAGAATGACAGGCAAGGTGATGAAGCCACTTTAGATGAGATTGTTGAGGAAAGCCCCACTGAGGAGGTGACATTTAGGCCTACACTTGAATGATGAGGGAGACTCGGTCTTGTGGAGATCTGAAGGAAGAATGTTCCAAGCAGACATGTCCATATACGTATACAGAGACACATATACCTGCATGTACATGTACACATATACATATATAAAATATATAAATTTTCATTTTGACCTTTAGTTCCCAATATTGCCTATTAAAGGACTTCCTTTTTAGTACCCATTGCCCTGATCCTGTGTTTCTATGTTAATTTAATAAAAGACAGAGACTAGTCCGGCTGATATTATCTTATAATTTGTCCGAATTTATGTTGCCTATAAGAGCTGGGGTAATGTATGACCTTGGCCAGCCTCTAACGAGGCATTCTAGACAAGGTTATCTAGGAAATATAATATCCTCCCCAACCTCCAAATTTATAATCTCTTGCCAACTCCATCCTTCCCCACACCTTACTAACATGAAAACATGTATTATTGGATAGGAAAAATAAAGCCTTTAAGAGAAAAACCAGCCTGACACTCTAAACTTGCTCTTGACTCTGTTGCCTTTGGAAGATACCCTCTCATTCTCCCCCTTTGAACTCTTGCATGTGGTGATATGTGCCCTAGAAGCACTGAAAGACCCAAGCTATTTCATCATCTTGTCGGGAATATTACTTCTGTCTTTCCACCTCCTATCCAGCTTCAATAGATCAGATGTTATTTAAAAGTGCATGGTTTTACCTTTCAACCAAGAGAAAGGTGAAGTCAATTATTCTAAGACAAAAAAAAAAAAAAAGTTTTGCAAGAAAATGCAGCAGTCCAGGGCATCAGTTGCCCAGCAGTATAAACTAAAATAGCTTGAACTTTTGATCTCTGCCTGCTAATTAAGCTGGAAGCCCAAAATAGATTCTTTTAATACCATCTGTGACCTCCTCAATCTCTTAGCTTTTTTCTTTTACTCAGGCCATGCTACTCAAATTTTCTCTTTGAAGGTCACTAGTGACAAGTGACCTTTCAGTTAACAATGTCCAGTGGTCATTTAACAATCTCATCTTCAAACTTCCAGCAGTATTTGATGCTTGTCAACCACCCTTAGCTACTTACAGTTCTTCCTCTTCCTGCACTAGAGAATATTGTCCTGTATATCTTTTTATCTCCCAGAATCCCTCTTTTAAGTCTTAATCACTGATTTTTCCACTATTTCACCCCATTAATTTGACAGTAGACCTTTTTCTCTCTGTGTCACCATCAATGATATCAACTATATCTTCAATGAGCATGGCCCCAATGTCTAACTATGTATGACTGAGCCTTCATTACTAATTGTTTGCTGATATTTTCTCCAAGATATTTCTCCTGGCTCCTTGTCCATTTCTGGCCCAGGTCTTTAAGGTCCTTAGTCTGAATAGCCCCAGGATCCTCGTGAAGGAAATGTCCTGGCTTGAGCCTAGTATTTCCACACAGGGTTTCAATGACCACCCCTCTTCCTTTTCACTTGCTGGGGCTTCTTTTGTTTGTTTGATCATCTCCATGCTTTCCCATATGCTTTAGTGAGATGTGCTGATCTTTGACTTCCTCCCTACCTTCCCTTTCTTAGAATCCTAATTATTGATTTCTTTAGGTGAGCAATTACATGATAAGTCTTTTGGTTAATATTCCCAGTTGGCTCAACTCTTCACCATTCTAGTGAAAACAACTTTCTCTTTAACAGAACTTAGATTTTAATTAACATGTTAAATCTGGGCTCATTATCTTTATCTCAAACCCAGATACATGCTTGTATTTTTTATTCTCCTCATGGTATCAACATTCTCCCCATCTCTCAAGTGCAAAAGCCGATTTATCTTTGCTTGCTTAACTCTACCTCGTATAAGTATTGTTAGCAAAATTCTGTTATTTTCCTCTCTAACTTCTAATCCTCTACCCCCTACTTCCAACCATCAAAATCCCTAAATGTTGTCATATATACCACTGACACCAGTACAACCTTCTTGATAACTGTGGTCAGAATTTGGTTTATTCTAACTATAAACTTATATCATTTCTTGCATCTTAGCTACTTAGAAGACAGCCAGATTATTAGCTCTGTGAGGTCAAAAAGAAATAGAGATTTATATGTATTTTTTTTCTCTCTCTCTTCAGGATAGTTTACTTATAAAATAACAACCCAATAAAAGGTAATGAAGTGATCATTTTAAATGATATCCTACAGCTTTGGATACATTGGACTTCGATTGAGCAATGCATAAACTTCTCTAGCTATGTGAAGCAGTAACCGATTTAATAGAGAGAATTAGGTTGAATAAAAACTTAGTGGAGA
>NW_006431210.1:5008823-5043885 GCF_000325575.1 Pteropus alecto
TATAGCCTTCATCAGGAAGCCATTAATGAAAGTGTGAGCTCCAAAATCAAACCAATTTGACCAGGTTCCAGGGATCAGGAAGCCCCTGCCATGTCCGTAGAACTATGTCATGACTATTAGACGTTTATTGGGAAAAAAAATGGATATCTCATACCTTACCTCTTGACACCCATAAAGTCAGTGAAGCTTAACACTGCTACGGAAAAAAAAAAAAAAATCATGTTGACTATGTCTTTGCCTCATTTTTGTGTTCCAAATCTCATAGAAGTGAACCTGATGCGTTGAACCTAAAGATTGGGAACTCTAGCTATAAAAGAGCAGAAAAATGTAAACCTTTGCTAATAAGCCTCTATAGTACACTGGGGCACACTAGGAAAATGAGATTCTCATTAAAAGCCAATCCACCATAGCCATCACAAGCCTTTATGGAGGGCTTTTTTATTTTCCTGATTGCAAAATTAATACAGTCTTTCATAGAAAAATGATAAACTGAGAAAAGTATAAAAAAGAAAAAAAATTACATCTCTAATTATGCTGACAACATTTTAATATATTTTTTTTCCATGTATTTTTTTTCTAAAACTTTGATATTAAGGGATCTTACATTGATTGGTTTTTAGGGCCTTTTTCATTTGGAGATTTCTCTTAGTGAAGGAAAAATAATTTTGATGTTTCTTTCCAATCAATCTACATTGTATTTCAAAATGTTACTTATAAAAAACTTCAATTTTCAATTCACCTGGAGTCTCTAGATATGTCAGAACAGCAATGACCAAATGATCTTCAACTGTTTTTATTTCCATGATGGATTAGATTCATAATCTAACAGTTTTCTTTAACTTTGCTTCGCAAAGTGCTACAAAATACAGAAAAAAAATATTAAATAATCTAAATAGCAATATATATTTTAATTAACATTTATAATAAATAGCTAGTGTGTGATATATTAAGAGATTATTGTAAGAAAGTCTGTTGCCTAAGGGAGAGATAGTTTGGATTTTTTTAAATAAAATTGTAAAAGGTAGAGTTTAAGAATCTCATCAGAACCAAATCCAATCTTCTAATCTTTTGATTGATATTCCAAATTGCTGCAAACATTTGTAAAAACAAATGTTCCTGTTTAACCAGTATGAACTACAAGAAAAAGGATATATTTGAAGAACCAAGCATGACTAAACACCTCTGGATAATGAAGTATCATACTGATTCTGCCACAATCAATCTGAAAAATCTGATCTATAATTAAAACGAGTTGAGAAAATGAAACATTCATTAGTTGGCTGTACCACAGGGCTTGAGGGGTAGGGTGGGGGAGGTAGGCTGAGAAAGAAAAGCCTATACTAGCTCTCTCAAACCATCTTTCTGTTGTTTTTCAGAAGTTGAACTGCTTGCCACCAGCATCCACAAACAATATTCGATTGTTCAGGGAAAGAAAGTGTTAGGGACTGAATTGTGCTCCCCCCACCACCAATTCATATGCTGAAACTCTGACTCCCAGGACCTTAGAATATGACTATATTTGAAGATAGGACCTTTGAAGAGGTAATTAAGTTAAAATACACTGGTTAGGGTCAACCCAATCTGACTGGTGTCTTTATAGGAAGAGATTAGGACATACAAGAGAGAGAGAGACACCAGGAATGAGTGTGCACAGAGAAAGGCCAAGTGAGGACACAGCAAAATGCTGCCACCTGCAAACCAAGGAAAATACCTTCAGAAAAAAACAAACCTGCAACACCTCCATCTTAGACTTCTAGCCTCCAGAATTGTGAGAAATAAATATTTGCTGTTTAAGCTCCCCATTCTGTGGTATTTTGTTATGGCAGCTCTAACAAACTCATACAGGGAGAAAAAAAGCAAAATGTTCAATTTAAATAAGTTTGATGCTCTTCTCTTCTTGGTGTAGAATAGTTGTTCTCAAATGGAAGCCATTTTGCTCTTTCTGTGGGACATCAGGCACTGTCTGGAGACATTTTTATTGTCACATTGTGTGTGTGGGGCAGGGGTAGCTTCCCACTGACATACAGTGAATAGAGGCTATGGGTGCTGCTAAACAATGCACAGACATGCCCCTTCCTTCATAACAAAGAATTATTCACCCTAACATGACAAAAGTGCTGAGGATGAGAAATCCTGCTGTAATGCCATGAATTTACCTGATAAGTTTGTGATGTGAGAATGAGGAGCTTTAACTTTTTCTTGGTGGTTATGCCTGCAAAGTCTTTGATGCAACAGTCAGATACTTTGAACAGTTAACTAGAAGATGCTTTCACCAATGATCTCCATCAGGCCAGTTGGCCCTACCTGTGATGAACATTCTATACTGGGGAACTTTCTGCTTTACAATTAGCAAAAGGCAGAAACTAATTCCATATGTCGAATAGATTCTCTCTTCAAAGATGAAGGACAAATCGATCCATTCTTTTTGCTCACAATGTACTGGACATGAATTTATTAAACCAATTAATCATTGAAGCAAATTCAAAAATGCTTTAGTTAGTGACAAGGAATATTAAAGCTGACTTAGGACAGGTTTTTGAAGACAATGACTATACAGTAACTTGAAGCTTAATTTCTATCATTCATATAATCTGATGTTATTTTCTTTTTCTCTTTCTCCTTTACCCCCGTCAGTAGCTAGTCACCAAGAAAGAGCAAGAAGGTAATGATGCTCAAACCAGAGAAGATGCAATCATGCGAGGATGCTCTATTCTCCACTAGGAGAAGCTGGATCTCTCCACCTGAGACAGAAAAGGAACCAATAGATGGAATTATTTTCTCTAATAGAAGTTAGAAGACAGCCCAGAACCAGCCAGCATTGAACTGCCACGTCTCATCTGCTTCCAGTTACTAAGTTGGGTCTTCACTGGGGACATTAAAATTGTTTTGCTATCCCCTCTCTGGAATTCAGAAGAACATAGTGTAAACCCCAAAACATTTCAGGTTTGGGATGACCGCTGGCTTGATTTAGTAGTAGAAATGAGAGCTACCAGGGCTGCTTGATTCAAGCTCTTTTTTCCTTCCCACAGTTATGACACTGGTTTTAAGGAAGTGAGGATTAAGTGTTATAATTAAGAAAGAAAAATTGTTCTAAACTTGAAGTGGATGGAAATATGTGAACTATTGTGATTTACTGTCTTCTTCTGGGAAACAATTAGCATTTCAGATAAAATATTCAAACAATTTTCTGGTAGACTTTAATGAGATCAAGATTTTTTTTCAAGGAGGTAGTTACCCACCCACACAGTAAACCATTAGTCAGAATCTTTAAAATCTTTAATTAGACACTTATTTACTATCTTCTTTATTTCCCATAAAGATGAGAAATGTTTGACTTTGTCTGCTTAGAGTCTATTCTTTTGCAGCAAATTTGAAATAAAACTTTGACATTTACTTGTTATTGATTTTTCTTCAAAGTACTGAAAGAAAAAGTCTGCAAACCAATAATTCTATATAAGCAAAAATATCTGTCATAAAAAAGGAGAAATTAATACATTCTCAAATAAAAACAGAGTATTCATTACTACTAGAACTGCCCTATAAAAAATATTAAGGGAAGTCTTCATTTGAAATAAAAGAGTACTCACTAGACAGCAGTTTGAACTTACACAAAGAAAAAAAACCACCAAGAAAGGTAAATACATAGGTAAATATAAAAGACAGCATAAATGTATTTTTGTTTGTAATTTTATGTGATTTAAAAGATAACTGCATTAAGCAATAATTATTAAAATTGTGTTAATGGGCCTAAAGTATATAAAGATAGCAACACAAGATAGAGGAATAAAGATACAGGTGAAGAAAATTTTTGCATGTTACTGAAATTAATTTGGTATCAATTTAAACTAAATTGTTATAATATGCTCATTGTAATACCCAGGGTAAATATGAAAAAAAAAATAACTAGAAAAAAATAGAGTAAAAGATAAAAAGGGAATTAAATTTTAACATTATAAAATATTAACTTAATAGAAAAGAAAAAGGAAATAGAAGAAGAGAAACAAAAAATATCAATATAAAATATATAGCAAATAAATAGCAAAATGGCAGATGTAAGAAACATTTCAATCAAAAGTTACGTATGGCAGAATTGTTTAAACACAAAAGAAAACAAAAGGAAAAAAAACATGAGTCAACTATGCGCTTAGATTCAAAAAAAATAAAGAAGTTAAAAATAAAAAATTGGGAAAGATATATTGTGCAAATATTATATCCAAAAGAGAGTTGGAGTGTCTATAATAAAATCACAGAAATACATTTTAAGGCAAAAGTTATTAGTGGGCACAAAGAACATTTAAAAATGTTAAAAGGGCCACTCTGTTAGAAAGACAGAACAATTATAAACACATATGCATATAATAACAGAGCCCTAAAATATATGAAGCAAAAACTGATATCATTGAAGGGAGAAACAAGCAATTCAGCAAAAACATCAATTATTTTCAATAATAGATAGGCAACTAAGCAGATCAACAAGGAATTAGAAAAAGTTAACAATAGTACAATCTAATAGATATCTGTAGAATACTTGCTCTTCCTCAGTGTACATGGAACATTCTGCTGTATAGACCATATGTTAGGCTATAAAAATTTTTCAATAATTTTACAAGTTTTGAAATGAGACATTTGTTTTCCAACCATAACAGAATGAAATTAGAAATCAATAACAAAAATAAACTTGGGGAATTCATTAATATGTGGAAAATAAATAATGCTCCAAAAAATTAATAGATCATTGAAACAAAATTACAAGGGGAAATTAGAGAATATTTTTGAGGTGAATGAAAACTAAACACAACATACCAAAACCTATGGGATGCAACTAAAGCAGTGCTTAGAGAGAAAATTTTAAGTGTAAATGCCTATATTAAAAATAAATAAATAAATAAATGCTCAAAACAGTAACCTAAACTTTTACCTTAAACTATAAAAACGAAACAAAAGAAACCCAAGCAGACAGGAGGAAGGAAATAACTAATACAGTGGATAGTAATGAAACAATTAAAAAATCAATGGGCAAATTTCATAAATTTTTCAATGAAATTTTCAAATTTCATTGATTTTTTTTAAGATCAAAAAAATTGACAAATCATCAGCTACTCTGATCAAAAAAAGACTCAAAATATTAAAATTAAGAATGAAACACATTATTTGTATCATCCTGGACATTACTATTGATTTTGTAGAAGTAAAAAGCATTATAAAGAAATACTATGAATAATTGTATGCCAACAAATTAGATAGTCTAGATGAATTGACATATTCAGAGAAAAAAAAACATATACTATCAAAACTGACTCAAGAAATAAAAATCTGAATAGGCCACAAAACATAAAGAAATTGTTAGTAATTTAAAAATCTACAGCTGACATAAATGTAAGTGTGAAAAACTGAATGCTTTCCCCCTAATATCAAGAACAAGATATATTTGTCCCCCAAGAACCAATTTTTTTTCTCCCCTGGGGGCGATTTCTCTCCTGTTGAGACTGAATGCCTTAAAGCTTCTAACTCACAACTTTCATTTTAATAATTAGAGTTAGTTCTAACTGAGACAGTGTGTTAGATGCTTTACATTTAATTTAACTCTCAACGTCATCTATTTTTTAGATAAGGCAACTAGATTTAGAGACTTACAATAGACTGCAAGCTGTAAGTAAATTTAGGTGAATTTGAAATCTGGCTCTGCCATTTTCTACACGATCTTGGGGTAAATCACTTAGCTTCTCTGCGACTTAGTTTTGTTTTTGGTAAAATAAGGACACTGACAGTATTTACTTCACAGGTTGTTGAATGTGAGAAATATAAAGCACTTGGAAACAGTGCCTGGAACACAGTTAGATGATAAAAATTGGCTATTATTATTAGTAGTATTTACACACGTAGCAAAGAGGAAATCCAGAATCTGAAACCACACGTGGTGAACTTGAAGAGGCAGGACCCATGTCTCACTTCAAGGAAGGACTTGTTTTCCAGCTCTGGAGAATGCACTTGGCTAACATCAACCTCAGGATTTACCTCTGCTGTAGAGAGCTGTCCTGCCCAAGGTCATAGAATTCCCAGGATATTCTTAGATTCAAGACTGAGTGACATGGGACTATAAACCCTAGCTATTTGGCCACAGGACAACTCTGATGGGTAATATTTATTTCTGAGCCCCTTACCTTGGCCAAGGCTTTGCCAGGTCTTCACTACAATTCAACTTCATTCTCTTTCTGCTGCTGCCCCTTTCCTAATATATACCTAAAGGTGTCAATCCCTAATAAATATCTCACACCCCAAACTCTGCCACATATCAGCTTCTCAACAACTGAACCTGTGATAGTGCACAAACACAGCATTTACAAAACATATATGGAAAGGAACTAAGTGGCATGAAATTTAGGGTCATTTTTGAATGGAATAAATGGGAGAGAATTAGTATTTATTGATCTGTCATTGTATGCTATGCTAAGTGCTTATTATTCCATAATTTTAAAAAAATACAACAATCAGTATCATCATATAATTGGAGGTATAGGGTGGTTAAGTAGTTTTTCCCAGAGTACCACAGCTAATAAATGACATAACTGCAATCTGAATCCGAGTCTATTTGACTTCAAAGCTCATGATCTTGTAATAATATCATAGTGCATTCGAGGTAGATTTTAAGCTAATATAGAATGAAGAAATTTTGATGCAATAAATTAAATCAATAACATTTGTGTTAATTCAAGTAAGAATGTCCTCATAATAATCCTGATGATTGTTTTGAGACACTTTTCCAAAGACCTGGTAAAATCTTACAGCTAAATATTACAGACTTTCCTGATTTCCATGGAATAATGCAATGTCAGGTAGGGACAATTCTTTGGGCTTCCTTTTACCCTACAAAATGATTGTTTTATTGACATTATTTATTATTCCAGAAAAGTGAAAGAAAGCTTTCAGAAATTACTTCTAAGTTTTTTGCAGCATTCACAATTTTAAAACCAAGACAATTATATATTGGTGAATAAAGATGTTCATCTGAAATATGAAAAAGCTACTCTTGCCACACTCCAATGACTTTAGCACTTGCCGGAATTACCTAGAGGGCTTGTCTAAATACCAATTAGTAGGCCCTTGGTTAAATGCCCACCCTTACAGAACCACTCCCTGCTCCAATCCTTTCTCCACAACCCACCTAATTATGTCATTCCCCATGCCTCCACCATCCCTGCATTACATACTATAATATTTTTCCATTGTTCTATGGCTAAAGAAACTTTATATGGACTATAAGCCTGAAAATAGTCTGACATAGAAGTAAATATTTGTTGAATGAACGAATAAATGTACTAATGAGCAAGCATCTAGAGTTTTCAGAATGTTTTCCAGTTGTAATTTTGTGTTATTATTTGGCAAGAACCAATACCCAATTACAGGGCTACTGTAGTTAAGGCGCATTTATGGGCCATTGTGATGCTTTGGGGCCAGAATGAGCATGCAATTTTCTTATGCTCGAGAGCAAACAAGGAGGATGAAAACACTGGTGG
The DNA here is from genome assembly GCF_000325575.1 of Pteropus alecto. NCBI lineage: Eukaryota > Metazoa > Chordata > Mammalia > Chiroptera > Pteropodidae > Pteropus > Pteropus alecto. The sequence goes on from NW_006431210.1 coordinate 5,016,338, forward strand.
CATGGATACCTCAGAATTCTGCAGTGCAAGATTTTAAAAAAATGTTCTTTGGGATCACAGAATCACATAACAATGGAAGACTCAGTGAATGCAATAGACACAGTAATTACAGCTGGCCTCATATGTCTGGTTTTGACTTGGTAAGGTTTATTTAGTAATGAAGAATCATGCAAATCACCAACTCTGCTTCTTCCTGTCATCAAAGTGCTTGCCTAAATCAAAACTTTAAATTCGAAATTCATCAGGATGACTCTGTAAGTATATCATAAACTTGGCAGATTCAATTTTGTATATCTTTAGCTCTACCAATCATCATTTATGAGTCTCACTGTTGGATACAAAGTGATAAGAGAAATATGAGGAAATATGGGGACCAAGGTAATATAATCTCATTTGAATTAGACAAATGAGGCCCTGTTGAAAAGGAATACCCAGTGTCTCTGGACAAATTCATGAAGTCAAAATGAAAAATAATTACAGTGCAGAAATAGCTGGTGCTGGATGAACCTGCTTCATTCCTAATGTTGGTTGGCAGCTCTTCATCCTGATTATTCCATCTGGAGATAATTGTGTGATATCATCCATAAAATTAAATCATAAATCAACCCAACTAGAGAACAGGCCAGCAAGCTGCTGAGAAAGTCACACATAGGGGAGGTAAGACTTCTCATCTTAATGAGAGGTATAGGAGTGAAATTAAAAGAAGAAGACATGTAGAGAGTGACCCTCGGCATGTCCACAGGCTCACTTGCTGACAGCTGCCTCCAAAGTCCATGCCTCGACAGTATCAGGACAGCCAACATATTGCTTGTGTTATCCATCCACTGATGAGGAAAGAACGTGCTGCTCATGAAAGGAATCCTGTATTGCTTTGTAAGGATTTCTGGTCTGAGCTGCGGATGTTCAAAATGAAGGCACTTGATTTCCTTTCCTGATGAAATGTGAACAGTAATAGGAAGTCTATAAATGCAGTGGAAGTCTTATACAAGAACATTTGGTTAAACATCTTCTCTAGGCCTAGTTTTTGGATGTTTGAAGAGAACACCATGGTCTTTGACTTTGCTAGTGAGTGAGCTACGGTCAATTTGTAGATTATATTTGAAAAGAGTTTTTCATGGGACAAGGTAAGATTTTAAAGCAGTTGATTATGATCCATAAAAGAATAAAGTAATTAAGATAAAGACAGATGTATTGCTTAAATGGCTACTGTCGATTTCCACATTTGCTGTGGCCAGCAAGTCGGAGGGCATCAAAAGTCAAAGGTCATCTGAGACTCTCTAGTAAGTAGCTCAGGCTAGAGCAAATGGCCTAAGGGCATATACTTCTTTCAGTTGAATCATTTGTGATGATAAATCCCATTGGCTTTGGAGATTCCATTTGTGACATTAATAAGTGCAAAGTCCAGCTGTATGCCTCTAAATTTTCAAACTGGCAACAGTAACAGATGTTGAGAGACTAGCAGCCTATGAGCATCTGTGGGAGGAAGGTCACTATGCCACTCAGCAGAGATGCAAGTAGAAAACAGTAATGAAGATAAATTCTTTCTTGACTGTTTTTTTTTTTTTTTCTCCCTTCTGAATAATGTTAGGACCTGTAGAGCAAGAAAAGTGCCAGCTCTGAAAAATGCATAATCTTTTGTTTCACTCTCAGTTGCATTAAGTATATATAATGCATATATATTGAACCTTATATATTTGTAAGTATAGGTATATAGTTTGTTTTAGACAGTTCCGAAGTGTGGTCAAATCAAAAAATAAAAATCTTCATAGGAATAAATACTACTTGTCTATCTTTATTTTCTTCCCTCCATCTTTTACCCACCAAGAAGTTTGTTTGCAGTTCATTTTGGCCAAACTCAACGAGAAACCAGAAAACCACATATACCAATTTTATGATCATGAACAATACTAGAATTTCATTTCATCAGGTTTATTGTATTGGTCAGGAGTCTTTCAGTTGCAAACCTCAGAAACCTTTAACAATAGGACAGAAAAGATTTTGAACAAATGGGCCTTGCTAGGTTTCTCTCTGTCCATCGCACCTAGTTTAAACTACAGTTATTTATCTAGGATGATAGCTCCTTCCTGGACCAGGACCTTTATCTAAATTCTTTTAGGCAGTTAGAGGGAAGTTCAAGGGTATTCCTGAGACTTTTGTTTCCTAAAAATAACCAGCTTAAAATAATTAATATCCCAAAATGCATGTTTGCGGGGAGCAAACTGTGCTTTCCTTCATGTGTATGGGGGAAATTGTGGAAGATAAGGCTAGGCAGAGGGACTGGAGCCAGGATGCTTTCTTAAGTTTTAAAGCTATAAAATGAAATGATTAGATCTGATAGCAATGTGGAGGATGAATTGGAATTGAAGTAACCTGGATTCTGGAAGAGAAATGCAGGCAGCAGAAGGTGATGGTTTAGTGGCAGGAGGATTAGAAAGGTTAGAAAGCAGATCCAAAAGCCTTTGAGGAATATAATTGAAATAATTTAGTGACCAATCAAATGTGGATACATTTAAAAAAAGGAAAAATTAAAGACTACACCTCAGTTTCTGTTTGGATGATTAAGTGGATCCTTTTTTTATTTTTTTTTAGCTTTTTTTTTTTAAGTTTATTGGGGTAACATTGGTTAATACAATTATATAATTTTCAGGTGTATATTATAATTTCACATCCGTATATTCTATTGTGTGTTTATCACTAAAAGTCCAGTTTCCTTCAGCTACCATATATTTGATCCTCTTTACCCACTTTACCATCCCCCTCCCCCCTATATTTGACCCCCATTACCCCATCTACCTGAGTGCATCTTAAGGTCATTCACTGATACCTTGAGACAGACATCTCAGTAGTGAGTTTGAATGCATTTTTTCTTTGAAGATATATTAAAGTGATTTTTCTATCCCCTTGCTACAAATTCTAAGAAATCTGGTACCTACTGCATTTCACTTATAGCAGAGACATTGTGGGACAGATTTAAGGCACCATTTAAGATTGGGACTAGGGTAATGTTTTTATTAATGGGGCTGTTTATTCAATCCTTCAGGCTAATTCCATCAAAAGACATCAAAAGTTTAAATCTTCTTTCTCAGTTTTTAATAACTAAGAGTATCGCTGTTATAAATATTTGATTTTCTCCAAATTTGTGCGTTATGATTTAAAGATTTATATATATATCTATATATATAGGTACATATATCTATATATATCGGTATATATATAGATATATATATTAGTTATTGCAGGCTACTTTTAATAATTACCTGGCAAGACATTTAGGAAGTGTCTGCTATAGCCCACAGGTGCTGCAGTGTGCAGAGCCCAGGGTAGGCAAGGAAGAATATTGAGACTAATAAAACTTTATTTATAAAAACAGATGGCCAACAATAATTTCCCAATTTAATATTTAAATATTGAATTATAAGTATTATATCTTAATTACTGAGCTTTTGACACCTACTTAAATTTTTTTTTTGCACAAGGATAGTGACTCACCCTAGTCCCAGTTTTGCTGGTGCTAAGCCAACAGAATGTTACCAAACACAAGCTCAGGGCATGATATTCAGGAAGAAAATGACGGGCAGGATGACTGAGAGCCAAAAGAGTTTATCCATCTGGTCATCTGAATCTAGAAGCCCAGGTTTGGGGATTAGAGTAGCCAGACACCCACCCCGAGGGTTGGAAGAAACACTGACCTATTCTGAAACACCATCTTTCAAACAAAGCCAGCGGAACCACGGCAGTATGACTAAGAGTAGTTCGGGTAGGTTTCCCTGGCAAAAATGTGCTGTTAAATTTTCTGAAATATGCTAAACAGAAGGAAGTAATTTATAAAATGTGATATTTGATTCTGAGTCTTGCTACTAAGAATATGGTCTGTGGACTAACAAATCAGTATCATCTGCTGGCTTGTTAAAAATGCAAGTTCTCAGGCCATATCCCTGGCCTACTGGATCAAAATCTGCATTTTAATAATATCCCCAGGTGATTTCTATACATATTAAAGTATAAGAAATGGCCTCCAAAGTGGAGTACAAATTTAAAATAATAGAATTTTTATTTACTCTATCTCATACTCTTACCATTTTAAATATTATGGATATATTTTCTAATGTATTTATTATATTTCTACAGTAGTGCATATCTATTATTATTGGAGATATATTAAAAACATGTATTTTTTTTTATCAACAGATATACAGGACCAAAAATTTTTAAAGACTGCTGCATAGAAGACTGTAACTGTGACACACAAGTCCTTTTAGAGAGAAATAATAAAGGAAAGAACAAAACTTAATATATTCTAATATTCTGTAGCGACCTTCAAGGTTAGTCTGTTATCCCAAGGTCATGATGACTAATTACTGCATCTACAAATTAATTAAAATATTCATACATTCATCTGAGAAACTTCTTTACCTAAGTCATCCCTAAGTGGTTTATTATTTAATATCTGATCCTGGAACACAAAAGCAAGTTGAATTTACAAATCAATGCTTAGAAAAGTATCAAGTGATAAAAAAAAGCAAACTCAAAATTTTGCATAATCATTTCTTAGACTGATAAAGGGATTTATAGTTATTCACTTTAAATTCCTTTTATTACCCTTTTTTTTCCTGGGTAAAAATGAAATGCAAATATTATGGTTATTAATGACCTGATAAAAATTCTGTCTTCTTGGAATAGAGAAATTTATATTGAGGTATATTCCATTTCTGAGATATATTCTCCTGTGTAATTAGTAATACTTTGACTCAATAACCTAGATCCAAGCTCGGTTTCTTGTTTTCTTTCTTGCTTCATATATCTCTGTTTTCTCTTTCTTTTTCTCCTCTGCCCTATTTTCCACACATTTCAGGTTATAGATGATTCACATTAATAGAAGAAATAAAGAAAAATCAGCCAATGGCTCTTGGAAAGATATTGATAGTAACATTTAACTTGAAAACTATCTGAGGATTAGATAAGTAGACATTTTCAGGTAATATTAAAATTTATTAGTTTTATATATCTGAATGTGGCTTTTGGAGAAAACGCAAATGCCAAGTCCTAGGCCAAACAATTTTCTTTTCAATTTTTGCACTCAAACTGCTCAAGAATAAATGTTTATAGTGCAAAGAAACCACATCTAGAAGATTGCCTCTGTTTTTCCTTCCAATTTACCATACCGGGCTTGACTCTTTTCAGGGGTCCATCTGGGTCCATGAGTAAATCTTGTTTATAAATGCTTCCCTTTGGCTTTTCAACCACTGTTAGTAAGTCCCTTTGACAGGCATCCAGAATTGCCCCAACTCATATTAAATCCGTTTTTAGTGAATTATATTATGGTGATTGCTGTTAGCACCCGAATGCTACAATTATGGGAAATTTCTCCAAGAAATTATGAAAATGAGAAGAAAAGGTAATTGGTCTTTGAAAGTTAAAATATAAAAGGCAGAGTGATATGACACACAGAAAGAACATAGAATTTGGAGTGAAAACTGGTTGTTCTAAAACCTTGGATAAGTTACTTAATCTCTTTCAGTCTCATCTGTAAAATAGGAATGTATTTACTTACTTTTTAGGGCTATAGTGATTCTTAAATGAGATAAATATAAAATGTACTTCTTATAGACCTAGGAACATAGGAGCTACCAACATGTTGATATTATTATTAAAATCAACACATTGTTTCTGAGCCAGATATGTGAAATCTTTCTGAAAGCCTATAACACTAACCAGACTGAATGGATAAGAAATACCTAAGAAAATGAATATGTCAGATAGAAAGGCATTTATTAGATAAAGTAGCGAAGAATGAGAGTATCAGAAAAAAACAAAGAAACAAACAACGACAACAACAACAAAAACAATGGCAGTAAATTTCCTTACATAGTAGAAGGAAAAAGGAGGCCTTAACCAAACTCAGCCATTTTACATCCCCTAAGAGAGTTGTGTGTGTTAAGGTCTCTGAGGTATCATAAACTGATGCTAATTAGCATTTCAGTATTTGAGACATTTAATTCAGGCCTTCTCAGCCTTGGCTGCTCATTATGATCTCCTGGAAAGTTTTTTTAAAATTATATTTATTCCTGGTTCCCACTTCCCAGAGATTTTGAGCTGATTGTTCTGGGGAAGCCTTATTCATTGGCATTTTATAAAATATTCCCAGGGCAGCCAAGGTTGAGATCCACCGATATAATCACTCTTGTTCTAATTCGATGCTTACCAAGCATCCCTTTGATTTCTCTGTAGGTCTTGTCCACATCAACAAAGTGAGATGACCAATAGGATCTTAAGTATTTCCAGGCCTCTGGCTGATATTTCCCCATGACAAATCACTAATGTGATGTTCAATCATGACTTGGTTTCCCATGAAGTTTGACAATAAAATGAGTATGTGCCAATCATGCCAGAATAAGTGTCACTGGTCCCTGAGATAGTTTTAATTCTTGTTATAAGTTAATAAATCAATATTTTTCTGGCTCTATCTTCGTTTTCTATCTCCTATTTCATGAATCAATTCCTAGAGATTTGATTACTTCTTTGTAAAATCACTTCTAATAATAAAAATTATTTTGCCCTTTGTCCTTTTTAGTTTCCTCTTTTCCTGAATAATTTAGTCCAAAGTTATTAAGAGCAAACAAGCAAGGTGGGCATCTTTGTGTGGGGGGAGTAACAGGTGCCTAAAACTGGATGCTGGAGGCTAAGCACAATCAGGACAATACTCACACAGGGTGAGGAGTGGGAGATGGCCCCGCAGAGGTAGCAGAGGCCACACAGAGTGAGGAGGAAGTCCATATGGGCAGGGGGTGGTAATGATTGTGTTGGAATGAGATGATAACAGAGTAGGAGTCAAATTGCTTGGACCAATTACGATCCTACTTTCCCGATAATCTGAGGGATGCTTCAACAATGCTTGAAGAACTTAATAACTCTGGGCTTGTGGACTTCTTCACTCTAAGTCAACTTTTCATTAAAGTATAACTTACAGAAAAGTGCACAAGTAATTTTACCTTCATTACTTTTCGGAAATTGTACACACTCGTGTAAGCAACATCCAGATCAATAAACAGAATGTCTTATGACTAGCATCCCAGAAACTCTCATGCTCACATCCAGGTACTACCTCTCCAAAGGTAAATGCAAGTCCTGGTTTCTAACCATAGATTAGCATTCCCTGCTTTAAGCACTATTTAGATGAAATCACACCACCAGGTATGCTCATTTGAGTCTTACTTCTTTTGCTCAGCATAAATTTAGTGAGCTTCATCTATCTTGTATGTAGTTGTTTATTTTGATGGTTTGATTTTAACTCTCATCTATTAAATCTTTATTTCCTTGGAAAAACACCAAAGTTTCATGGTTATCATTTGACATCCTGACATTCTGCTTCCAACTGAGCAAAGCCTTTGTTAAGAAGAAAAAGAAAAAAACTTTCTAAAATGCACTGTATTACAGTTAGCGTTTCCGCTGGAAGTTTGGCAAGGGCGTAGGAAGGGGAGTGTATTAGTCATTCAGAGGATTTTGTCCTCAGATGTCCTAATTTTGTAGTTGAACAATTCCCATTGTAAGTTAGGATTAATGTTATTATGTGATCTCTGTGTATGATTCTATATTAGAAATGTAAAATCTAGAGTTTAAATTCAAAGTACCACCCGTGATGTTTATTTGCTTGCATTATCATAGTTTGGGTTTGTCATCTTCATTAGGGCTGAAAATTTGGGGCCAAGAATGATAGAGAAAAATCCTTCCTAGTATAAACATGTCAGTGCCTCTTAAAAAAAATTGATGCAGAAACATAACCTTAATTCGGTGATTCTACTAGTCAGTTCTACCACACTGCTATAAAACTGCAGAAACCTCTTCTTCTTTGCTCAGAAACTCGTGACATACTATGTTGAGTATGACTCCATGGGGGAAATAAACTATTTTAAAATGTACAGACAATTGGCATTGCAAAGGTGATTCTTCTAGGAAGTGGACTTCCTCCCTTGAAGTGGGCAATCATCTGCCTGCTAAAGAGGCACAAGCAAGACCTTAGTTTAATCACCAACTGGGCAATATCATAGGCCTAGTAGCTCTGGCCACATTTCAAATGTCTCCCTACATTTCTAAGTTTTTGGGTCATGGTTTTGTTTTTTGTTGTTGTTGTTTGTTTGTTTTGCAAGGAAACCCCAGCTAACTGTAGCCTCTGTATGTATCTAAAGTATGATATGATATTCTAAAAAGTTAGACTCCTCTTGGGCTGGTTTCCTCAAAGGAGCTAGAAAACGAGGAGTGAATTGAATTGCTCTTTTTTATATTGGCCAAACTTCCCAGGTATACCGTATTTAACTTGTGGTGCCCTGTCATAAGATAGTTACTAACAAAACTGAGTAGCTTTATGAGTTATCAGCCACAACAATGAGAGGCCTCGAGATGCTCAATAATGATCGCTAACATTTATTATGTACTTACGACATGCCAGAACTTCTCCATGGATGATGATATTTAAATCTCTCAATAACCCCAGAAGTTACTATTATTATACCTGTATTTTCGTACAACAAACTGAGACTTAGAGAGACTAAGTAACTCGCCAAAGATTACAGAGCTGGAAGAGCTGGCTTTGAATCTTAAGTGGTTTGACTGCAGAGCCAGTGCTCATAAACACCAAGCCACCTGCCCTGTAGTTAAAGGGATTTATGACTATAAAAAAGGGGTACAATTGTACCAGCCTCATAAAGCTCTTGAGCTGTTAAATAAGCAGACCCATGGAAAGTTCTGACCAGAGGTCTCGACCATAATAAGTCTCCAGGACATTTTGGCTCCTTTTATTGTTGACAGAAAATGGTGAGAAAATTATCAACCTGGAGAATTTTGTTGGTGACATGGCAGTGGACTTGAAAATTATATTCCCATTGGTGGCTATGTATAAGATGGCAGAAAGCATACTGCAGTGGGAAGTGTGTTGCCTGAGAACCAGGACACTGCTATTTCTTTTTATAACTGACTTTGGTAAATCACGTAACCACCTTGAATCTCTTTCTGCTCCCCTCTGATAGAGACAATAATTGCTACCTTTCAGAATTTGCATGAAATATATGTAAAAAGTGCCCTAAAAATGTCTGGCACATAATGGAAACCTTGCAGAGGTTAATTTCCTTCTCAACAACCTCTGTGACTCTAGAGTAGAAGATGGAATTGTGATCAACCAGAGGAAGTTTAGATTTGGTCCTAAAATCATTATCTGAATGAGCTTCCTCAAGAGAAAGTGCTGGTTCATGCTGGTAAATGGTTCAATATTTCAGATGAGAGATGGGCTGGGTGAACTATTCGACCCTTAATCTTTTAACTGTCATAGAAATATTCAGTCTTTTAGAAAGTCCCCTCGAAAATACTCAAGCCACAGCAGTTTTTAATAAATCTCAGGATCCACTAGCTTTGTCTACAATAAACAACAGTGACAGGAAGATGCATCACAGACTCATAGTGCTAGTCACTGGTGAGGTTCTGGCCATCTTTTTGGCTAAGGCTTGTTTCCTCTGTAATTTGAGGTGGTGGTGGTCTGTGCTGATTTTCTTAATAACAGGATTTAGGATGATGCTTTATTAAAATAAATTTAAAACATTCTATTCATGCTATAATTTTCTTTTCTCTTTCCCAAACCAAAGCCAGGGCTTCTGTATCTCCTTTCCTTAGACTTCTGCTGAGCAAAAGGTAATGTGAAGGAAAGAAAATGGTGAAATGGCTTTGAAGGTAATAAAGAAAAAAGAAAAATTTTTCCCAATCCTGGAAGGAGTTAGAAGACATCTATCCTGTGAGCAGGGAGGACATATCACCCCTTCTGCAGGGAGTAGCCCAGGGGAGACAATGACATCTCAGAAGGGAGCTGCTGGTGGACATAGAGTCTGAAGAACTGAAGTGTGCAAAATTAGTCGCTATTACCATGAGCAGAACCAGCAGGCAGCAGTCCTGGAGGAACTGAGCAAGCTCTGCCAATGAGCATCTCAGTAAAAATTGGTGAGAACCATTGACCCAGGACAGTGACTGGCAGGTTCCTGGGGCACTGCATAAAACCCTGGGAATTCCTGAACTCTGATAGGGGGCAGCGTCCATAAAGGCTGAGATCAAATCTTCCATCTGTCTGGTGAGATAAAGGCTGGAGTCTAATTGTTAAAAAGGTTGATTGTTATAAAGTAAGGAACTGTGATTATTTCTACCACATCTGATTTTGTAGCACAAACGTATACCTTACACAAACATAAACCCGACTAAGAGTTTTCAATCTCTCGTAATGATTAGAAAGTGCTGTTGCCACATTAACCCTGTCAAAGGTGAAGACAAAGAGACCCTGAGACATTAAGTGATTGATCCAGCCACAGCACCACCTTCAATGGAGTCCAAGTGAGTGAAATCTATAATTCCAGATTTCCTAGCTCAACACTGATCCCTCTCTCGCTTTGAAAAATGTTATCTCGATATGATATCCATTATTTCAAGTAATATTTTATTTCTGCTCATGATATTTATGGAAACCTGGTGGAAGATGGAAGTCCAGTGGTGCAGCTAGGTGCCTTTTAGAGCCCAGGTCTTGCCCTTCCTTGCATAGACATTGCACATTGCTCCTGCCTGGTCCTGAGAGCAGGGGACAGAGAGAAAGCAATTAATGATTGAAAAGGACTTGAGAATCCTGAGATGAAAGCACTTGGTGAGCCTGAAGTGCCACTCCTTGAAGGATTACCTCTGTTTATGCTTTTGCTGCCACTTGGTCATGTTCAAGGGAAAGGCTGATTTCAGAAATTGATACCTTTACCTTTTGAGTGAGCCAAAGTGGGCAGAATTGAAAAAGGATTTGAGACTGCTACTGGCAGCTTTGCTGTGAAGGCCTGTTATCATTCCTGCAGGGAGACAGTCTCCTGGGCTTGGCTGGCCTCAAGCAGTTAATAAAGGCTCTTATAGAGTCACCTTAATCTCTTTCCCACTGCAGCTTGCACACTTGAAGGTTGATGAGAGAGATGAGCTCCCAAGAAGGAAAAGGGGCAATTGTCCAGTTGCACACTGTCAGAGCCCCGGGCCCTGCCATTGGCCGGGCTGTTTTCAAACTTGTGACAATCAGGCAGTGGGTGCTCACAACATGGAGCGATGGGTTGGCAACAGGCCTGGATTGGGTGGCGGCAGGGAGAGGCAGTGGGAGGGAGAAATAGACTCCAGGAAGATGCTCATGATCTCTGGTCACTGCAGGGTGACAGGCCTGTCTGCCATCCTCATGAGCTGTGATACCCAGAAGGCTGTATCTACCTGATTGTCTTCTGCTTTATGCCACCCTTTGTCTCACACCAACCTCTTTGTCTTGGGCAATCTTTCTCTTTTCATAATTTTTATTTCTTCTTCCTAACATCTCAATGGAAGTAGAGATTTTTTAGAGCTTGCAAAGATTTTAGCAATCATCTGTTCAAATTTCTCACTTTATAGAAGGAAAAACTGAGGAGTGTGAGTGAGTACCCAAACTGATGACAGATCCAGGAACATGAATTTGGATATTCTGACTCCTCTCTGGGGGTCTTCATAGGATGTCCCACTGCCTCTTCTCATCTCCTCTCCTCCTCCCTTCTCTCCTCTCCTCTCTCATGTTCTCTCCTTTCTTCGCATTCCCTTTTCTCCTCTCCCCTCTCCTCCATCCTTTCTTCCCCATACAATGGTGTCAGAAAGTATGAACTCAGAGTTCTTGTCCTGACTGTCACCAAACCTCCATGTGACTTGCTGAAAATCACCCAGTCTCAGGCCTTCGGTTTGCCCATCTGTAAAATAAAGGACTGGATTAAAGAGTCTCAGACATAGTGACAATTCCATGTGTTCACCAAATCCAGCTCATTTTTCTCCTGGGAAGATGGGAAGACGTGATTTTCTAGCCTCCGCTCTAGTCTTTTGGACCAGATGATTGAGTCTGGGCCAGCAGAAGAGTTGAAAGCAATGCATCCTATTCCAAGGCTTGATCAGAATCCATCCTTCTCACTCCTCTTCTCCTTCTGCGGTGAACTTGGATGCCGCATATGGACGTTGATAGCATTACAAGATGGAAGACTACAGTGTGGAGTATTAGGCTCTCCCCAAGCTCTCCCTCACTGCTTTCTCATATCCACTATGCTGGACCATAACATGAAAGCACTAAACCTTTATTACTTCACTGAGAATTAAGGGTTATTATTTACAGCAGATAGCATACTCTAAAGAAACCTCTCAGATCCATTTCAGCCATAATGTGCCAAGATTTTACTAATCATTGTTAGTTTATTTTATTCTCCTTTGTTCAACATTTAAGCACCTGCAATGTACCGGAAATTGTGTTAACATATAGTGCCTCATTTCTGTCAGGAGATTTATTGCCCCAAATCTAATTCAAACCTGATTGGAGGAAATTCTGTTATATGAGGCATAAACTGCCTTTGATTTCTAAGTCTTTCTTCTCACCAGCATGGTAAAGAGGATGAGAAGAATGGATTTCAATTGCCATTATCTGGCACCATTTCAGGAAAGTCTCAAAGCAATTATTAAGTACCAACAGGCCAAGTTACAAAGGAATGAGAGGTAGAGGTGTTTCAAATTATGGAGCTGGCGGGATCCAATTGAAATAATTCAACGCTATCCACTCCAGGGGACTGGACTGTGTGACCCCACTGAGAAATACCTATACTGGGACCTTGAGATTCTTTTGAAAGAATCTTTAAATCAGGCCCATGGACACATACTATCTATCCTCATTAGAACTGTCAGTTCTTTACTGGCTGCGACGTCTACTCCCACTCTCAAATTCTTGAGGTACATTTTTTTTCTCAGCATTGCAGCTGAGCACGTCCATCTGGCCAGTGAAAGACTATAACAGGGCATATTTTCAGCATGATCAATTAGATGTGCAACTCCCATTAACAATAACAGGACTTACGCTCCAGAGTCTTCCTCCACAAATCCGGCCTTTCCCCTTATGAGCAACAGATGGGTTTTCCACAATGGCTCATTACCTTCTGGCTTGGCTCTGCTGCCAGAAGTGAAATATAAAGTTATTTATGGATGGAGAAAGATGCATAAGTCACCATGGATTATTTTCTGCTATCTTTTTTGTTTATTTAGTTAGAGGTGGGTTTTTTTTTTAATTTTTTTTTTAATCACTCAAGATGACAAGTTAGAGATGGTGGTGTCCTCACTGGGAATGGAGATGGATATCCTTTCATTTCAGTTACTTTTTTCTGAAGGCCACAGATCTCCGAGGTGATGCTGCATTTCCCACAAAGAATAGAAATTGGGATATTTCCATAGAGAAGATACCCATTTCTCAAAGATCCTCTAGCCTCTGACAGGCCATCTCTGTGAAATTTGGTCAGTGGGGGCATAAGTCAGTGCCACTTAACTGCACATGATACATTTGAGTAAAGAAAACAAATTGCTTCTTTAAGGAATGCCAATATTTTTCAGCACTTGACATCTCAGGTAGACAGAGATTATTCCTCTGCCAGTTAGGGGAGAAGGACAGGGAAATGGGCAAAGAGGTTGACATGCTAGTACACAGTAAAAGGATGAAAATCCAGGAAGAAAAAGGTGAGAGAGATGGGAAGATTGAGAAAATAGGACTGAGTATAATGTTCTCAGGCTGTGAATGAAAAGCAGGCTGTGCTGTGTGAATATATGCCTATTCTGTCCAGTTCTTCCCTACGTAATTCCTTAAACACTCTGTGTCTCAGTTTCCTCATCTCTAAAATAAAAATGATAATAGGACCTCATATGATTATGTAGGGATTATGAATTAATATTTGCAAAGCACTTACAATATTACCTACCATACAAAAAGTGCTACAACCATTTTATACATATAAATTCATACCAGCAGCAGACATTAATTACATTATCCTCCCGTGTGGTTCAGTGAGGTTGCGATTATAGTAAATTTCTTGACCCTCAGGCCACAGGAATGGATACATTCTCCAATTCAAATTCTTCCTTAAAATATTCTGAATGGGCTCAAGGGATCTGAATAGTCAGTCCCTCTCTTAAGGGTAGGCTATGAGTTATAAATCCAGATGCTTCCAGAAGCCATTCTATCTACTCCGTGGAAAAGAGGAGAGATGAATTATCAATACGAGAGATGAATCCAGCACAGAAGGAAGCAGAGACAAGTGATAGAGAGTCTCAAGCAGGGTTCTACCTCCTGGTTTCATTAATTTCTAAGCCAGTCATATCCATGCCCTTTCTACCGTTTGTTTACATGAATCAAGGTGTTCCCTTTTCTGAGACAGGAAGGACATAATCAGTTCAAACTGTGTTTCTGTCACTCACAACAACAACAAATTTACTGGAAAAAGACATTTACTGAAAAATATAGCTCCCTGTGCTCCTACCCAGTCCCTCTTCATTTTGTGCCAGAAGAGATGGAGCTGGAGCTAGAAAGAGAGAGAACGAAGGAGGGAAGGAGGAAGGGAGAGAGGGAGGAGAGAAAGAGATAGAGAGAGAGAGAGAGAGAGAGAGAGAGAGAGAGAGAGAGAGAGAGAGAGAGAGAGAGAGAGAGAGAGAGAGAGAGAGAGAGAGAGAGAGAGAGAGAGAGAGAGAGAGAGAGAGAGAGAGAGAGAGAGAGAGAGAGAGAGAGAGAGAGAGAGAGAGAGAGAGAGAGAGAGAGAGAGAGAGAGAGAGAGAGAGAGAGAGAGAGAGAGAGAGAGAGAGAGAGAGAGAGAGAGAGAGAGAGAGAGAGAGAGAGAGAGAGAGAGAGAGAGAGAGAGAGAGAGAGAGAGAGAGAGAGAGAGAGAGAGAGAGAGAGAGAGAGAGAGAGAGAGAGAGAGAGAGAGAGAGAGAGAGAGAGAGAGAGAGAGAGAGAGAGAGAGAGAGAGAGAGAGAGAGAGAGAGAGAGAGAGAGAGAGAGAGAGAGAGAGAGAGAGAGAGAGAGAGAGAGAGAGAGAGAGAGAGAGAGAGAGAGAGAGAGAGAGAGAGAGAGAGAGAGAGAGAGAGAGAGAGAGAGAGAGAGAGAGAGAGAGAGAGAGAGAGAGAGAGAGAGAGAGAGAGAGAGAGAGAGAGAGAGAGAGAGAGAGAGAGAGAGAGAGAGAGAGAGAGAGAGAGAGAGAGAGAGAGAGAGAGAGAGAGAGAGAGAGAGAGAGAGAGAGAGAGAGAGAGAGAGAGAGAGAGAGAGAGAGAGAGAGAGAGAGAGAGAGAGAGAGAGAGAGAGAGAGAGAGAGAGAGAGAGAGAGAGAGAGAGAGAGAGAGAGAGAGAGAGAGAGAGAGAGAGAGAGAGAGAGAGAGAGAGAGAGAGAGAGAGAGAGAGAGAGAGAGAGAGAGAGAGAGAGAGAGAGAGAGAGAGAGAGAGAGAGAGAGAGAGAGAGAGAGAGAGAGAGAGAGAGAGAGAGAGAGAGAGAGAGAGAGAGAGAGAGAGAGAGAGAGAGAGAGAGAGAGAGAGAGAGAGAGAGAGAGAGAGAGAGAGAGAGAGAGAGAGAGAGAGAGAGAGAGAGAGAGAGAGAGAGAGAGAGAGAGAGAGAGAGAGAGAGAGAGAGAGAGAGAGAGAGAGAGAGAGAGAGAGAGAGAGAGAGAGAGAGAGAGAGAGAGAGAGAGAGAGAGAGAGAGAGAGAGAGAGAGAGAGAGAGAGAGAGAGAGAGAGAGAGAGAGAGAGAGAGAGAGAGAGAGAGAGAGAGAGAGAGAGAGAGAGAGAGAGAGAGAGAGAGAGAGAGAGAGAGAGAGAGAGAGAGAGAGAGAGAGAGAGAGAGAGAGAGAGAGAGAGAGAGAGAGAGAGAGAGAGAGAGAGAGAGAGAGAGAGAGAGAGAGAGAGAGAGAGAGAGAGAGAGAGAGAGAGAGAGAGAGAGAGAGAGAGAGAGAGAGAGAGAGAGAGAGAGAGAGAGAGAGAGAGAGAGAGAGAGAGAGAGAGAGAGAGAGAGAGAGAGAGAGAGAGAGAGAGAGAGAGAGAGAGAGAGAGAGAGAGAGAGAGAGAGAGAGAGAGAGAGAGAGAGAGAGAGAGAGAGAGAGAGAGAGAGAGAGAGAGAGAGAGAGAGAGAGAGAGAGAGAGAGAGAGAGAGA
Organism: Pteropus alecto; assembly: GCF_000325575.1. Taxonomy (NCBI): domain Eukaryota; kingdom Metazoa; phylum Chordata; class Mammalia; order Chiroptera; family Pteropodidae; genus Pteropus; species Pteropus alecto. The sequence continues at coordinate 5,032,337 of NW_006431210.1, forward strand.
GAGAGAGAGAGAGAGAGAGAGAGAGAGAGAGAGAGAGAGAGAGAGAGAGAGAGAGAGAGAGAGAGAGAGAGAGAGAGAGAGAGAGAGAGAGAGAGAGAGAGAGAGAGAGAGAGAGAGAGAGAGAGAGAGAGAGAGAGAGAGAGAGAGAGAGAGAGAGAGAGAGAGAGAGAGAGAGAGAGAGAGAGAGAGAGAGAGAGAGAGAGAGAGAGAGAGAGAGAGAGAGAGAGAGAGAGAGAGAGAGAGAGAGAGAGAGAGAGAGAGAGAGAGAGAGAGAGAGAGAGAGAGAGAGAGAGAGAGAGAGAGAGAGAGAGAGAGAGAGAGAGAGAGAGAGAGAGAGAGAGAGAGAGAGAGAGAGAGAGAGAGAGAGAGAGAGAGAGAGAGAGAGAGAGAGAGAGAGAGAGAGAGAGAGAGAGAGAGAGAGAGAGAGAGAGAGAGAGAGAGAGAGAGAGAGAGAGAGAGAGAGAGAGAGAGAGAGAGAGAGAGAGAGAGAGAGAGAGAGAGAGAGAGAGAGAGAGAGAGAGAGAGAGAGAGAGAGAGAGAGAGAGAGAGAGAGAGAGAGAGAGAGAGAGAGAGAGAGAGAGAGAGAGAGAGAGAGAGAGAGAGAGAGAGAGAGAGAGAGAGAGAGAGAGAGAGAGAGAGAGAGAGAGAGAGAGAGAGAGAGAGAGAGAGAGAGAGAGAGAGAGAGAGAGAGAGAGAGAGAGAGAGAGAGAGAGAGAGAGAGAGAGAGAGAGAGAGAGAGAGAGAGAGAGAGAGAGAGAGAGAGAGAGAGAGAGAGAGAGAGAGAGAGAGAGAGAGAGAGAGAGAGAGAGAGAGAGAGAGAGAGAGAGAGAGAGAGAGAGAGAGAGAGAGAGAGAGAGAGAGAGAGAGAGAGAGAGAGAGAGAGAGAGAGAGAGAGAGAGAGAGAGAGAGAGAGAGAGAGAGAGAGAGAGAGAGAGAGAGAGAGAGAGAGAGAGAGAGAGATCGAGATCATAACACATGGGGAAAGTAGAGAGCTATTTTAAAAAAAGATACTTAAGGAGAAGTAATCCTAAGTTTATTTCTATACCCTAAAAGTGCAAATCACAGATTCACAGAGTCCCAGAGACTAGAATTACTTTCTAGGTTTTATTCAGACGATATAATTTCAGACTCTGCCTAGACATTCCTGAACACAGGGAAGTCATTTCTTCTGAAGTCATCAATAGCTGTAATGACGAAGACAATTATTCCTCACACTTAAATACACCTGACTTAGCTAAGTGTTCCCTCATCATTCTTAGTGCCTCCTTCTGGAAAACAACTAGTTTCCTTCCTATTCGTATGAGAGGATTACGATATTTGCACACAGTTTTTATTTCTTCATCAGTCTTTCTTGAGAGAAACATCCTACCAGAAACATTCCATTGAACATTACTGAGAGAGAAACTTTAGGTTGCTTGAGGGTCACCAGGTTGGGTGGAAAGAATGTCTAGAATGTCTGCTGAATGTCAGATCAATACCGTATTAAAATGTGGCAGGTTGATTGTAGTTTATTGTATGAAAAAAAAAAAAAAAAAGATCAGAGGCCTTTCAGCAGAATAGGTCACTGTACAGTTGCAATTCCAGATACTGGCAACCTGACTTTTACAACTACTAAACCAGAAACTAATTGGTAACACATAAATCCCATCTCGTTTTTCAGATTGATTTCCTTTAGAATTGACAATAATTAAAAGAGATATAATGCTAAAAGACATCCTGGTTGGAAATTAGAGTTTTTATTTAAAACAATACATGCTGCACAGAGTCTATAGAAACACTACTTACCTCACCTTAACGACACTTTTAAATGAAAAAAAAAAAATAACAATATTTTTTTGACAACTCGTTTTCCTGAAACTGTGAAGGAGAAATTAGACACTAAAACATAGAAAACTTCTCTTCTCCCCACTTCAGGTTTCATGCCTCTCGACCTGGAGGTTTGATTCTCAATGGGATTTTATTTCTGTTTAGAAAGCAGAAGTAATAAAACAACTTTAGCTGGTCTTTAAAAAAATATAGTCTGTGAAACAGGTCTTAAAAACACACACGCAAAAAAAGAGAAAAAACAAGAACCTACAGTAGTTATTGCATTTCAAAGGACTGACACATCGTCTCTCCTGGAGGCTATAAGAAGTAATATGACATTCTGAAAGTCCTAAAGATTTTCAAATCTTTCTGAAAAATTGTATCAGAAACAATTAGGGCTTAGTTTAACTTTTGCAGTTTTTACTTAAATCGCGGTAGTAACTGTGAGATTCGGAGCACCAGGAAACGTTGTACTTGGATCATATTGGCTTAATTATTTGTATCACTCAAGCATTGTCACAAAAATATTGCTCAGATTACAATTTGATACCATTGCACATCTATTTAAATGATTAAAATCATGAAATCTGACAATATCAAATCCTGGTGAGAATGTAGAGCAACTAGAACTCATGCATTCCTAGAGGGGATGCGAAATGGTATAGCCACTCTGGGGAACAGTTTGGCAGTTTCTTATAAACATATACTTCCATATGGTTCAGTGATCTCACTCCTGGTTTTTATTCCAAGTGAAAACATATGTCCACATCAAAACTTGTACATGAATGTACTTTTATTCATAGTTACCAAAAACCGGAAACAACTCAAGGTCCATCATCTGTGGAATGGATTAACTGTGGTGCTGCCACACACTGGAATGCTACACAGTAATCGGGTAAATTAATGATAGATGCAACAACATTGATTGATTTCAAGTGCTTTATGTTAAGTAGAAACAGACACAAAATACTACCTACTCGAGGATTCTATTTATATGATAATCTGGAAAAGGCAAAATTATAGAGACAGATCAGTGATTGACAGGGGCTGAGAATAGTGGAGGAGAATGATTACTAAGAGGAATGAAAAAATTTGGAGGTTGATAAAAATGTTTTATGTCTTGATTGTAGTGGTAGTTTTATGCCTGTGTACATTTTTTTTTTTAGAATTTATAGAATTGTATACATAAATGGGGTGGATTGTATTGCCTAGAAATTGTATATTAACAAACCTTCATTTAAAAAGTGCTATAGAACAAACCACTCCAAAACTCAGTGGCTTAAAAATACCACTTATTGTCAAAGCCGGGTGGGTTGACAGTAAGGTGGTGGACAATTGGCTGGACACTCTAGCATTTCTTCTTCTTGTTAGATATCTACAGATCTGGGTCTAACCTACAAGTCTCATGTTCTTTAAACCTGCAGGATAGCTGGGGCATATTCTCATGCTGATAGTAGAGGCACAACAGAATAAGTCCAACTGCAGAAGAATATTTCAATTATCTGCTTGCACTTCATCTGCTAAAATCCCTTTAGTTAAAAGGAAGTCCCATCACTTAGCCTAAATTCCAGGGGTTAGGAAAGAAATACCTCTAGTGGGAAGAACTTCATAGCAAATGTGGAATGAAGTGTTGCAACCATAGTCCAATCTTGTAGAAGGTTCTTTACTGAATTACAGTTTAGTAGCATGCCCTTATGTTTCTTTAAGGATGGTAAGAAGAAATAGTCAAATGAAGCTCATTTTTGCTTTTTCTGCATTATCACTTTTAAAGATTTGTTTATTTTACTTACTGTTCCAATTATGAGGATCCTCACTATAATTTCTTCTCAGAATTTACACCAGACATTCACACTGTTTTCTGAAAAACAGTATAGTTGATTTTCTCAGATAATTAGAAATCTGTGACTCATCTTGACTCCGTATTATGTTGGCCACCAGGAAGCTCAAAGCTGACACCTACGACACACCTGTGATATTCCAGGTTCCTTGCATGTTTCTCTTTACTTTTTAGAAGTAGAAGCTCTTTTAAAATCTTTATATGTATTTGCTTTATTTTCTTTGTGATTTTATTGTAAAATTTACAAATAGCTTTTTGAAAATAGAGATACAAAAGGAGAAAGATCATAAATAATTCAAAGAAGAATAGAGGAGAGGTAGAATATTTACACTCTAAGCTTTTCTTTAAATATACTAGCTGACAAATCTTTTGATCTCTCTATCAAATATCTCTCTTGATTTGTTAATCATCTTATAAAGCTAATTATATCTCTCACTACTTTTCCACATAATGGAGATAACATATGAAATTACAATGCATTTCTTGGACACAACTGACTCTGGTTATAAGCTGTTTCATTAAGTGAATACACAGATGTGACTTTGGCCCTAGAGGAAGTCCATATTGTTCTATAAATGGAACAAAAGCCTCTTGATTCCTTGCAGTGGCTTTGCCTGCCGAGTTCTTTAGGAGATTTGTAACAAGCAGAATGTGCAACTTCAACTCACTTGCAGTTTCAAACTTGTACAGAAGGATGACAGTTCTTCAGTTGCTGACAGTCGTGAAATGAGCCGGTGGTCTCAAGATGATTTTAAGTAAAAAACTTTCCACAATCCCAGTAAGATCCTACGGGATTTACTGTGTCAAAGCCAAGGTTGAATGAAGCGCAGGAATAAAAGAGCTTGGCTGACCACAGAGGAATAGCTTCTAGGTTCGTGAGTCATTGAAATGGTATATATGACCAAATCCTTTGGTGAGAAGGTAGTGAGGGAACTCTTAGATGAGTATAATTAGTTCGCTGACATAGGTGTTTGTCCCCGTGACCCATAGTGTAGCACCGGGCTAATATCACAATTTCTGGTAATAATTTTTTCATCATCAAAAGCGAGGAGAAAGTGAGTTAAATTGACAATTATTTAAGATTCGTAGAGAAATTTGAGCCGTAAGAATTGTAATCTACAAGAGCCCAGAGTACATGTTTGAGTTTATCAAAGTTTTAAGCCCCACATGCTCCAAGAAGCCTAGAATCAGTGTCAAATTACACCTTAGGGCTCTGTTTCTCAAAGAGCACAGCAGGTAGAAAAGTATCATTCTCCCTTTGTCTGGTAACTTGAGTGTTAATCGACTAGAAGTTTCCCTTTGCAGAGAGACATCTGTAAAAACAGAAACCTACATCAGAATCACCAAAATTTATTAAAAGTGCTAATGGTGGTGGTGGTAGGGGCTGTCTAGGCATCTGAACTAGAATTTGAAAGGTAGAACCCTGCCTGGAATTTTAAACAGGTTCCTCAGCTGATATTATGAGATGAAGGATATCATCGGACCCACACTATTTAAACAGGGACTACCCTAAATCGTATTTCACAAATCTAGTTTCTTGTTTCCCCAAGCGCATGCAACCACGGAATAAACATGGGGTACCACCCCATTTTTCTTCACTTTTAAAGTTTAACTTGGTACCACTAAGAATTTTTACTTAATAATATTATGTAGAATGCAAAAGTAGCATGACTTTTTCAGATAGAAGAAGAACATGCAAAAAAAAAATGTCTTTGGTTGTGGGAGGCTATTTTCAGGTATATATTTCCTAGTTTCTTTTTCATTCTTCACTGTCTTTAAAAGGATTTGATTGGAAAGTTTGAAAGACACAGTGAAAGGTGATAAAGGAGACGAAGCTGTCAGTGTTACAATAATTCTTTACACGTCTATTTATTCACTCAACAAACATTTATGGAGCACCTACTACATGGGAGGCATCTAGAAAATATAAGGTCCTTATATTGAATCAGAACAACTCTAATACGAAATAAACTATGCACTGTGGAGGCCCACAGTAGAAGAGAGATCGATTTTGCCTGTGGGGAAAGAAACAGGGAGGTGAGGGATTCAGGCGATTGTGCTGATGGGTGATTATGGGAGGTTCAACTAAAGGAATGACATGTGTGCTGAGTTGTCAGAGATAGATAAGATTTGGAAAAAGAGGGATGGGAAGGATGTCTTGGGCTGAAAGAACGGACATGAGCAAAGAGGAAAAGAAGGAAGATAACATTTATTAGGCACCATCTGCAAAGTTCCAGGTACCACAGCAGGTATTTCAGAATGATCCTTTAGCATTTAAAACTCAGTTTAAATGCGCTCCTCTTAAAATACTCATCTCCGCCCCAGCACCTTTTCTACCCTTCAGCTTTGTTATGTTGTCCATATTTTATTTTATATATTTAATCATAATCGGTGCAATATTTATTCGTTAGCTTAATCTAACTGGGTGTGGTTATTTATCAGTTGAAGTGTTCTCTTCAGGAAAACAGACTTGAGGGGTGAGTAGTGAGCATTTAAAAGCTCTATTCAGAAACCCATGTTTCAGAGACTGGTATTATTAACCATTTATCTTGGATCAATACTGAAGTTGAGATAGATTATAAACTTGTTTAATGGATATTAGAAGATATTTGTCATCAGTAGGGAAAAAATGATGCTCTAGGTATGTGGGATTAGAAATATATAAGTACCTCTGACCTTGAATGGATCTAGAAAATTATACTCTGCTAGGTCTACAGGCATGATCACATTTATCACTGTTTGGGGGAAATGTTGCCTGAACAGATCAAGCTTAGCTGAATCCCACTGTTAGAATGTCATTGAGTGATTCCTTCACACAAAGGTGTTTGTCTGAGGGCCTGAAAGGATGGAAAACTGAGACTTCACAGAGTTTGCAAAATATCTGTATGGCCATTTTTTTATGCTGCCTTTTAAACAAATGTTTAAATAGTTAACAGAATTAGGTGTCAGACTTCCTTTGTTTTTAACACACCATTGGTAATGAGATTGTAGGCAAAGTTGTACAGCCTTTACCTACTCGGACTATTGGAAGATACAAATATTTACCAAAAAGAACTTAATATTTATGAATCACCAAACAGAGTGGATCAATTTGTAACAAGACCCTTCCTTCTCTGATTCAAATATTTCTTCTCTCTGCTCTCATAGCTCCCTGTATATACACGCCTGTAATACTTCATTGTAATCACTGGCTTCCTCACCTGTCTCCTCCTCTTGACCACGAATGCAAAATGATGCAAAATGATCCTGCCAATTTCTTATGTGTACTTGCTTAGGTACTTTTTGGTAAGTAAAGATAGACATCTAAAAGCCTAAAATGGGTGAGATTTAGCTCAATCATCCTTCCTATCTTCGGTCACAAGACTGTCATAGGCAGGTATTTATTAACTAGACAGCTATTGATAGACAAGTAATCACAAGAACAATTCACATAAACTCTTCCAAAGTCTCGATCAAATCTCACCTTTTAGTCTTTTTATGTGTTCTAACCACCACCTTGCATGGAGAAAGAGTCAGCTGAGGCAGCCCTGCCAGTGTGCCAAACACAGAATGATGTTATTGCTTCAGTAAGCATCTGGCAATAGAGTTCTCCAGTTTGCAGAACCATTTAGAAGTAAACACTTGGCATCAACATCCAGGGTAAAGGCTACACACCACTCTGTATTCCTACATCCTGTTCTTTCAAAACTGAGGAACACCTCTAAATAGTCAGCTCATAGATTTTACATACTCTTTATTTCACCAAAGCAAACCTATTCCTCATTTCATCATAGCATGAAGATACCAATTTCATAGAGAAAAACTAATTGTTGACAGTTACTATACTAATTTAAAAATATTTGATTTTAATGGAGCCAAAGAGAGCAAATACACTTGCAATAATGGCTTCTGATAATAGGCTATCGCATTAGACGGCTGGCTGAGCAACCCTGGAGTAAGCATTCTTGAGTAGAATGCAATCCATACCTCGGCTGTAGCTTTGTCCAATTAAACTTTAGAGAATATTATTTTTTCTATGCTAAACTATTTTTAAAATTATACATGTCTTGATCCTGAGTACAGGGACCTTGATTAATTGGACTTTGTAACCCCAGGGCTTTGTACAGTGTCATACAGTGCGTGCTGATTACCTATCTATTGGATTAACTAATAAACAACTTCATGAGTAAATACATAAATCTATCAGTAATATCATTTAATTCTTACCATAACCTTGTGAGATATTTTCTCCAGTTTATAAATTAGAAAACTGACATCTAGTGAGGTTAAGTAAATTTCCCAAGCCTGTCCACTTACGAATAGAAGAACTGGTGTTCTGAATAAAGCCCATCTGCTGCCTAAGTCTATACTCTCCCACAGCACAGTTCACCAGCCACGTGCACAGAGGTATGGAAGTCCATGGTATGTGTGAGAAATATAAGAAGTTTGATGGGGTACAATGTTACCATGAGAATGATGAAGATAGTCAGGAGATAAATGTGCTTTATCTGAGAACCAACTGCTTTATTCTACGGGTAGTGGGTGATTCATCAAATAAATTTTGGGGGGGGAGCGAAATAGTGATTTAATTCCAACCATGCTTTAGAAAAATGGATCTGGAAGTAGTTCTTAAAATGATTTGAAGTTAGAAAGAGTTAAAGAGAAGGAACTCTAAGAAGAAAGAAAATGGCAAGGAGAATGGAAAAGGAATAGATGGAAGAAAAATAATTAAACTTAAAAGGACAGAGTGTAGTGACTCTTTGACTGTGGGATAATGGAGAGGGGGAGGAGATAAGTATAATTCAAAACTAGTTGCTGAGTAACTGCAAAAATTAAAAACATAAATAGTGGTTTATATGAGTGAAAACTGTCTTCTGGGAAAAATAGTTCCCAAATTCTATGTCAAAAATGCCTTTTTATTACTTTCTCTATCATTCTGCTCAAAGTCATATGTTCTAGTGTTGAGTGCTCAGGGCTCCAACCTTCACAGTTCTGGGTTGAGTAGTCACCAAGAGAGGTAAAAACCTGCTGTGAACTCTCAAAATTATAATTTTCGAGATGTTTTAAAAAACCCACACAATTATACAAATAGATAATGAGCATATGTCAACGTTTTAATGAGGGAACCAGCAGGATGACAAAGCCAGTTCAAAATCAGATAAGAGGAAATGAATGTGTATTCATGTGCTACTTCAAAAGAGAAAATAAATGTATAGTGATTGAATGAAAAACATGCTCAAGTAATATTTATATACTAAGTACAAAACTAATTAATGTTCTACAACACAATAAAACAGCCTCTATGGTTATCTTCTCTAATAGACAAAAGTCATTTGCATTGCTATCAGGAAAAATACTCTTTTGCATAACTATGAGATAGAAATAATTTGCTTTCATTTTCTAAATTTAACATCTTTACAGAATTATAATGATACAGTATATATAATATATATATCCTAATTAATAGTAGTAATAAGCTATATTCCTGTGGATAATCAGATGATCCTTAGCCAAATTTGACGCCCTAGCATGACAACACAAGTAACGATAATCTTTTTTTTATTTCCAAACTTTGGGTAATTTTTTTCTTTATAGAACACAGTTAGTTTCGCCTGCCTACCATTCACATTTTTCTGGGAACTCCCTTTCCCCCTGACTTCATCCAAATGATTTCAGCACAGGTCACCTTGTTAGTGACAGGCAGCCATGCCTGAGGGTGAACTCCATCCAAGGTTACAGAAATGGCTCAGGAGAGGCTAAAGGTTTGGGGATTTCAACTTCTCTCACTTCACCCAGAATTTGCCAAATGGAGTGAAATTATGCTAGGTGTGTTTTAAATTTGTCAATTTACAATTTGTAAAGTTGGATTTAGGTACTGTTTGTAATAAAATACATGAATAAATTGGATAGTCAAACTCCGCTTTATTTTATACTATCAAATATGAACATACAGGTCAACATCTTTGTTTCAAAAGAGATTTCTATATAATGCCATATCATAAAATGTTGGTGTTGAAATTATTTTGACTTCAATTTATATAAGCGTATTGTCCTTTTTTTAATGAAAATATAAGGTAATCAATAACTTTCTCCTGAGAGAGTCTTTCCTTCATTCCAAGATTATGTCCTACTTCTTTATGTTAAAATGCATTTTTTGTATGTGTGTGCAATGATGGTGATAGAAGATGTAGATTTTTGTTTGTTTTATTTTGTCCTTAATGTTTTTTACCAAGAAAAGTAAAAGTGGGCAATGTATGTCTATTCCTTATTTGCTTTCTTGTTTCTTTGCTTGCTTAGGAATTAGCTTTCTTAAGAAAGCCAAGTGTGGAAATCGTTCTAGAAAACCTGAGAGAGCAAAAAGTCGGGTTAATATTTCTGTTATTCAGAGTCAATTTTAGAGACTAGAATTGTTTTTTCTGCACACCAACTGTAAGTTAGTTCACTTGGGGTAGATTCCTAGTAACCAAGATGAACAAAGAAAAATATCAATTGATTAAATTAAAAATTGGCTTTTAATCACAGAGGGGATGGGATAATTAAGTTCAAAACTTCTCCCTGGATTTACATCACTCCAGGTGCCAAATTACAGAGAGTAGCTGGTAAGCAAGTAGTTAGAGCAAGAAAAGCTCTTTTTAGGATTCAAGGACTTGAATGAATGATAACTTCAGGCTTGCCACTGGGAGTAAGACTGCTATTCCAGGGAATCTTCTCTCAGGCATCACTTGAATGGACATTGCAAACATTTATATCTATGCAACTTTTATTGGCCACCAGGCTAAGGAAACCTCTCTTTTTTTTTAACCACACATCTTTCTTTTCTGATAGATCTAATACCTACTATCAAGAATTCTCCAGGGCTGGTCACTATTCTATCTTTTTAAGAAATCTTTATACATTTCTACTCTGACCCACAAGGATTGAAGCTACTGTTTGATTCTAAGATGATGATCTTTTTTCTTTTTTTGATAGCTCTGTTTTTTTAGGAAGTGTCATCACTCTTGTCCACCCCTCACTGCATTCAATAGCCAGCATTCTCTTTAAAAGTTACAGAGATTGATCGAGGCCTCATCTGATGTATCGAGACATCATTCCTCTATGGGTTTTCAGTCCCTCTAGAGACAAAGAGAGAATGAATGTAAAATTCTAGGCTCTTAACATCAGAAATACATACTTTGTTTGTATTGAGGAATTAGTCCTCAAATTATAGCTAACATCTTTGCCTCTCACTATCTTAGATAACAAACAAAACAGAAACAAAGTCATAGATACAGAGAATATTTTGAGGGCTGCAAGATGGGAGGAATGTTGGAAGGTGGGTGAAAAGGAGGAAGGGATTAAGAAGTACAAATTGGTAGTTAGAAAATAGCCATGGGGCTTTACAGCATAGCCGAAGGAATATATACAATAATATTGTAATAACTATGTATGGTGTCAGATGGATACTAGACTTATCAGAGTGATCACCTGATAAGTTATGTAAATACCTAATCACCATGTTGTACACCTGAAACTAAAACAATGTACGCCAACTATAATTAAAAAATTTTAAAAATATATTTAAAATGTTTCACAAGAGAAATACTAAGAAATGAAGAAATCCGGAAAACATATCACATGAAGATGCCAGAAACTGGTGATTTTATAGCTATATCTAAAAATAGAAAGGATTAAACTGTGAAGAGGCAATAAAAATCTATACTTTTCCAGAGTCTAAAAGCTAAATCTCATATGTAGAAATTATTAGGGACAGATTTTGGTCCAATGTGACTAATCCTTTTTAATTTTTTAAGCTGCATGTCAAAAACTGAAAAGCTAATTCTAGAACTAAAGCTATTAAAACTGCACGGAAGTTTCTAGAACAGATTTCAGCAAAGTAAGGACTGGGGGCTAATTGGTCTATTGCATATTTTTGTAAATAAAGTTTTAT
>NW_006431210.1:5043905-5069721 GCF_000325575.1 Pteropus alecto
TGCCTGTGTATATTATCATCTATGGCTGCTTTCTTGCTAAAACTGCACAACTAAGTATTTGCTACAGATACTATATGGTCTGTGAGCCCAAAATATTTACTATCAAACTCTCCACAGAAAAACTTTGCCAGCCTGTTTTAGAGGAAGATACTCTTAGTTATTTTAGATTGACTAGCACTATTACTGAGAAAAATCTAGATCCCAGGCCTATGAAACTGCAGAGAGAGAAAAAGAAAAGGATGATTTTCTGGCCTACTTACTATGTGCCAGTCTGGTCAACTTACCCTGGATCGCCCAGAAATTTCTTGATTTTGGCAATGAATAATCTGTGTTCCAGGAAATTTTTTAGCCCTGTGCAAACTGGGACAGTTGATCACCCTAGTATGTAAAAGGATCAGAGCAAAGTCATAAGAGGGACATGTCAGAAAGTAGAGAACAATGCCGTAAAGCCACATTTGGGAATGAGATCAAGTCGGAATATTTTGAAGAGCCATCACAAAGTCCACATGGTAAGTTTGGCTAATGTAATATGTAATATGCTCAGTAGATCAGTTAGGATTAAGTATAACTGTGAGTGACAGAAAACACAGAAAGACAGTGAATTAAATAAGTTTATTTCTTCTTCATATTGACAAAGATGGGAAGTAAGCAGCTCAAGACTTGCATGGCAGCTCCATGATCAACAGCAACATAGACTCTTTCTACTAGATTATATTCCATCCTCAAAATGTTGGTACCATCTTCTAGACCGAGATGGCTGCTGGACCTCCAGATATCATAGCTACATTACATCAACAGGAAGGAAGAAGAGAAGAAAAGGAGAACATCCTTTTTCTTTAGTAACACTTATTCAAAATTGTACATGTTACTTCTGATTTGTGGCCATACCTACCTATTGGAGAGGCTGGGACACATAGATCTTATTCCTAGATGGCAGGTGCCCAGCTAAATATAGGGGACTTTATTACTAATGAAGAAGTAAGGAGTGGATTTTGGGGGTCAACTAGCGTTCTCTGAAACATTTAGACAATTATAATTGTTACAAATTAATAGCTAATATTGTTGTGTTGCTTTTATATACCAGGTACTATGCCAAATCCTTCACATAAATATTCTCCTTTAATCCTTCTAAAACTCTGTGAGTTAGATATTATCATTTGATAGTGTTTGATAAAGTTAATTACATTAGACTACACAGATGTGAGGTGGAACTAGGATTTGAACTCAAATTAGTTTTCTTCATTAGAACCATGAGCTTAATCACCTCGTAATGAGGCCTCAGAGCATTCTGTAAGGATTTATGTTTACCCAGATTTTCCAAGCCATAGACCAAAATCCCGAGCATAATAGTCACATGAGGTGAATTCCCTGATTGCTATAGATATCGGGAACAGGTAGATCTCATGTGACTATTATGGCTCCTCAACAAAGGAGAACATATGCATATCTAGTTAATCTATCTATATCTCTGTCTATATATACACACACACACACACACACACACACATTTATTATGAATTTACTGATAAAAAGGAAGAATAGTAGATATTTTCAAGTACTAACTACACAATACTCTTTATTGCAAGTTATACACAGTCAGTTGATTCCCATAGATTGCTTTCTTTGATTTATTCCCAAATCTTGTATTCATAGCCAGCCTACAGTAGTAGCTGACCAATAAGTATAGCTCTGATTTGAATACTGGTTGATATTTTTATTTCTGTTAACCATTGAGATGCAAGTGCAACAACAAAGATGATTATTCATCAAAAATGTACATGACATTTTTGCCAAGTTGGATAATAATTTTCAAATACTGGAAAAACATATACTCAGTTTTTGTGTTATTGATAACTACAGACACAGTACAACTTTAAGTGTAATCTAAATTATTGACTACAGACACAGTACAATTTTAAGTGTAATCTAAATTATTAAGATTTTCTTAATTACTTTAAGTTTAGAACAGGGACTGGAAACTATGATCCTTTGGCCATATCTCTCTCCATCTATTTTTGTAAACAGTTTTATTGGAACATCGCCATGCCCATTCATTTCCGTATTATCTGTGCCTGCTTTTATGCTACAACTTCAGAATTAAGTAGCTATGAATGAAACCATATGGCCCACGAAGTTGAAAATATTTGCTACCTGGCTACTTACAGAAAAATGTTGCCAGCCCCTGGCCTAACAGGACAGAGAAAAATAAATAAACAGAAGACTAGGGCCTGTATTTTCAGGAAAAGAAACAGAACTTTCACAAAGAAGAAAAGCTCTTTTGAGAAAGATCTTAGAACATTTAAAAACAAAGGTAGCTAAAACATCTTTGGTCCATCTCTGTATGGATCCTGGAATTCCAAGGAATATGGCTGACCATTTATCCTAGCAGAAGATATTCTTTTTAGTTTCCCTAGATGCTGATTAAAGAGAAATTATTGATGGAAAGAGATATTGAAGAGGAGCCTAGCTAATCCTGAATGGGTATACAAACGATCTCCCTGCCAACAATTTCATTAAATTAGCTTTTGAGTTTCATAGCATGCAAAGAATTGAGACACTGCTGGAAAGAGAAGCATGAAGCACAGGTGAATTTTTAGAGAGGACGCTATCTGGCAATTTCTCTTCTGAAGCACAAGAGCCTTAGGTTTCGAATATGGCTGCAGTTCTATCACATTTTCACGTTCTTTTTCAATGTTTTTAATACCCAAAAAAGAGAATAAAAAGAGCAAATGAGAAATACCGAAATAACAGATGTCTTAAAAAGATAAATGATATTATAGGGGAAAACTAACAATATAATTCTCAAAATGCAAGTCTTTAATTTGTTATTTCTTTTCTGGATATCCAATCTATTACTGGAAACAGGAACAGAAAAATTTTCATGGTCTATTGAATATTATTACTATGCGACATATTTAATGTTAATAAAGCCATGTTTATACTGCTAATAAACTATTAAAAGGTTGTTCACTAAAATGAGAAGTTCCCACCAAATTTCCTCTCAGGATGAGTATGATACATTTTGCTACAAGGCAGGTTCTTAGGGTAGCACCACCTACTACCATGTGTCTTGTAATATCTCAATTCCAATCATTTCTCTGTTTTGGAAATTCCGCTAAAATTTAATATGTTAAATTTTATGTAAATTTGATCTTGGCATAGGCTTGAATTGATAAACACAAACAAATCTTGCGACAAAGTTTCATTATAAGGAGGTCATATACATAATCTAGAAAATGTGATTTTTTTGATAATTATTAAAACAAGTAAAAACATAAAGTGAAAACATTCTTATTGAGAATTCCTGAGCTCTGAGAATCCTGAGGAATCCATTTGAAAAGAGTTTATAGTCAATATTTTTCTAATGCATTTGACTTTAAAACCATATATTTGTGGAGCATCTGATAAAAACGTACTTTGGAAAATATTGGATTGGTGAAAGAGTTAAATTCTGTTTATTGTGTCTCTTCATGGTGATAGAATTATCAACTGGAGAAATAGTCTAACCTAGGGTTTGTTTTCTCAAGGTTCTGGGGAAAGCCAGTTCAATATAAAGTTGAACATTCACCTTCAAACAGCCCAAAACATTTTTAAGCTTGAAAAATAAGAAACAGATCACTGCACTCTCCGGGTCCTGAGAGGACCAAAACCTAGATGCCAACCTGTTGTAAACAGAGTAGCTGTTTTGAGGATCACTGATGTGACTGGAAATTGACAGCTCAGAAGGCTCTTGGGAGAGAACCTGTTCTTAAACTTTGAGACCAGTTTTGCAGTCTTGTAAGGGTGGATAAAGTCATGTCCCTTTCAGACCCTTTAAAGGCTTTATCATGATTATATCTTTACATTTACAAATACCTTTGGGCATTTTATCAAGAGAGAGGGAGAGAGAAAGAGAAAGAGAGAGAGAGAGAATCACAGACAGAGACAGAGGCAGAGACACACCGGGCGGCGGGAGAGGAGGGGAGGAGTGGGTGGATGAGATTTTGAAAAAGGAACTTTTTGTATTAGCCTGCTTAGACTAAAGAGAGGGTGGAAAATTATGAAGTGTTCCTAGTTGTTTACAAGGGTTATTTCTATCTGTTTTAATATAGTCTACGAGTTTATGAGTTGGTTCATTATTTTGATTATTAAAAAAACATAATATAAGACAGAATCTGGCATAGAACCGTAATAGCTGTTCGTAGTGGATGTTCAATAAATATTTGTTAAATTAGAATCTAAATCTTACTTAATCAGTGCCACAAGTATTCTGCTTTTCTAAAAATTGTAGAAAAGAATGGCCACCTGTCTTCCCAATTTGGAATTTTGTGTTGGAGTCCTATTGAATGACTACCACTCTTGTGTCCCTAGGCATTGGTCTTATGGAGTGGGATTTTACAAAGAAGCTAAATTCTACAGTCATCTGTTAATTAAATGATGCAATTATACTATATTTAATGTAGCAGAAAAAACTTAAATGTAATAAAACTCATTTAAAACACGATATGCCTTAAACTCTAAAAGATTTCTTAAACTTTAGGAAATAAAGATTATGAAAGCAAGATTTTGGTATCATTTTTGTATTTTTAAATCATGTGTTTCTATTTTATATTCCTTGCTATAAATGATAATGGGATTAGACTCTTAAAATTCCTCCTAATCCTTCTTCTCAGCACTTAATTTTTGTTAAATGTATATGTGTATATGGACAAATATATTCTCACAGTAAGAATTATATATATATTTTATTCTGTGATTATAATTCCCACTGTTTCTTAATTCCATTCCTCTAGGAGTTTAATGTTCAACAGTCTTTTTTCTTCATCTGCATTTCCAAGTTCATAAAAAAAAAATCTCAGCTATTGGGAACTCGCAAAATATTTTTATTCTATAAAGAAGTTGTGACTATGGCTGTAAGTTCTTTCATGTTTAAGAATGTGTATGAATTTTATCCCGTAATAACAACTTGGGTTATTTTTTTTTCTATAGGAATTGTATATACTTTGCTTCTATATTCTAGCTTTGAATATTGATGTCAAAAAGTTTAAATCTAGACTAATATCTCTCTTTTGCTTTCTGAATGCCTTAAAATATTTCTTTCAATAAATTTAAAAAGTGCAGTTTTGTTTAACTGTCAATCACTGCGAATCTATTTTTTCTTCTAAAACAAATTGTTTTTTTCTTTCAACTTGCAGATCAAATTCTTCTTACTCTTTAAGGCATTCCTTTAAATGCCTTTCTGTTACATCTATTATGTTTCTTCGTCTTGTCAGGAATATTCGGAGGTAGCAATTTTCCTTATGTTGAATCATTTCTCCAAGTTCCATAATATTTTCTTTCTAGAATTGATTTAATCATTCTGTCATTTTTACTTTGTGATTATGTCAATACTTCCTTAAGTCAGTAATTCTATTGTCGATAATATTTAGTGTTTTCTGTTACATTTTACATAATTTATTACACAATTTATTGTATCTATAATGGAATCATTTTTCTTCTCCATTTGTTGCCTCAGTTCTGCAATCTTGATTTTATTTCCTTCCATTGTTTTCTCATCTAGGTCTTTGTTGAATTCATTTCTTAATATTCTAAACATACTACATTCATGGAAAATTACTTCTGTTTTCTTGGATTTTTTTTTCTTCCAAAATGATTTCTTCATTCATTTATTTCTTTTCTTTCTTTCATTCATTTTTCTGCTAAATATTTATATAGTTGCTATAAGGTTACTTTTCATCTTGCTCCTGTTTAATTCAGGATCTACTCTCCAGCTGTTTGTTTGTATATAGTGTACTTGGATTTTATTGGGCCTCCTTTATTCCCACCTTATTCAAGACATGTTTGCTTTGCCCTCCAATCTACAGTTTGAGGAATGGGTTTAGGTTTGATTCATTTTTCATATTCTGAAGATATAGGGATAAGAAGGTAAGATCAGCTGGAACTAGTCTCCTTTAACAAAAAGTTACTAATTTTTCACCTAGTAGTAGTAGTGGTGGAAGAATTTTCCATGGTTGATAATTAGCTTAAGATTCAAATTATTCTACTAATTGATCATGGAATTCTAGAGTTCACTGTGGTTATTTATTTTCTAATTTTATTTCATCTTTATCCAGTAGACTTTGCCACTACATCTGCCATTTCTTATACCACAATAAGGGAAATATGTGAATATTGCCTCATATCCTCTTCATTTCTTTTTGTTTGTTTGTTTGTCTGGCTCACTACTACTGTTTTGAGTAAAGGTTAGAAACAATGCTGAATCATTTTAGAAGTTTCTCTTTCCTTGTCAAAATTCTTTAATATTTACAATATTGGGCTGTAACCATGGTTGAGTTTTTACACCTTTTTTCTTTCTTAAAAAATTATTTTTACTTTTATTCATTTCATTAGATAGTTTTGAGTGGGGGAGTCTCTGATCTGACCTCAATCTGCCATAATGACATATGAGCTTCATCAATTAGGTTTTAATTTCTCTAGTGATAAACTCATTGTTTTCATCACACTTCCAGAAATACTGGGTTTTACCAACTAATAATGAAACTATTTGTGACAAAACTATCCATCTCTATACGCAGGTGAAAACTAACTATAAAAATCAATTATTTGTTACTATTGGTTTTCATAACTCCTAACACAAGACTTTGGGAATCTAAGATGATTCTATTTATTGTTATAGCAACAAAAATACTGGCAATTTAAGTGTAAGAGTATCAAAGGGCTCCAGAGGCACTGGCGGTGGGCATTGCCCTTTTCTGCAAACAGAAAAGCAGATGCACAATTGCAGTATGTTGCTCAAGGTCAAATAGCTATAGAGGCAGCATTTGAGCTTTTGTTAGCACTAGGACTGTGTCTTTTAAGCTTCCTTAGGCAAGAAAATATTAAACAACAATCACTACACTTACCTCCTGACTGTGCAGAGCCTGAGGCGGGGAACCATGTGGTGAGGCATGCAAAGGATCACCACTGACCCAAGCCATGAATTTCCAACATCGAGTAATCAATCTCCCATGGATGATCAAACACTAGTGTGCACAGAGGTGTGGATATTTTTCCCCACTTCTGTTGGTTTAACATAGCCCCTTCTTTCATTGTGGAATTATACTGGCTTAGAAACTGCCAAGTTTGTGCCTCTTTAAAAATTCAGCACATACTTTCATTCATAAAAGCAGAAACCCAACTGATTCTTGCCCTAGTGAATTTTAAGAGTTGATTGAAAATATCCAAAGATATAGCTCTAAATGTTTAGCTTTATTGCATGGGGAGAAAGGCAAGGGAGGGGGAATGCCAGGGGCCCTTCGGGGTAGGAGGAAGACAAAGCAGTCTCTTCCCTTATTCATTCTGAGCTAGGTAATGCAGCAAAATAGAACAAGTGCCTCTAGACATCCGCCTCTCACTCCATCCTCTCTTCAAGGTCATGACCCCAAACCAACTGCTTATGGGAATGCTGCACCCTCCAAATATCACAAAATTTGTTCTTTAATCACATGAATTGTTTTACTAATAAGAACTTAGATACTCTTCAGTCAATATCCCTTCACTGCGATAAGTAAAATAAGCACTTACAAAAATGAATGGTGTGACAGACAGAATAATACCCTCTCCCTACCAAGATGATCATATGCTAATCCTTAGAAACTGTGAGTATTTTACCCTTATGGCAAAGGGGACTTTGTAGATGTTATTAACTTAAGGACCTTGAAATTGGCCGATTTTCCTGGATCATCCACGTGTACCCAGTGTAATTACAAAGTTCCCTATAAGGATCCAAGGAATAGATATAGCCCTTAGAAGCTGGAAAAAAAGGAGAATATGGATCTTCCCTAGAGCTTCCAGAGAAATGTAATTACTTTTGTAGTAATTTGTTACAACAGCAATAGGAAACTAATGCAAATGCATAAATTTATCATTAAATTATTAACACGCTGATTTCAGAGTCATAAAGCATGGCTCCTGTAGGAACTCCAAAGTAAACAGTAGGTCTGATGCTTTAGAATAAAAGCCAGTGTCTCTTAGAAGCTATAAGAAGGAGACCCTCCCCTATAAACAATTATGAGAGAAACATTTCTGGAGGGATAAAAACCTCTTTTTTCTTCAGGTACCTCCACTATTTTTAGTAACAGGTAGAAACAATTTTAAGAGACACAAGAATTATTAATAACCATTTCCTAGTGAACAGTATTAAATGGACACTCTTTACCTTAAACCACCACTGTCTCCCTTTCTGCATGAACAAGTGCCCACTGAGCTTTTAAAGCTTTTAACTGAAGCGTGACCCCAACAGAATGATTCTGTTTATACTTCTGTTTTCCTCACTTCAAAAGGAAGATTGTTTTCAAGTACAGAGCTACTCTCCATAAGCTAGAGACAATATGATTTGATCACGCCATAGAGAAATAAGGAGTCTTTGTTTTCTCAAAGAGGTTCCTAATGGCCTTTGTGAAGAGTCCTAGGGAATTCCTGTACATTTATCGACTTTCCTTCCCCTAAAAATTAAAAACAAAACAAAAGAAAAACAAAACAAACAAAACAAACAAGATGAAAGGCCTTTGCCTGGATGCTGCTGATTCTGACACCAGCCTCTTCATCCAGTTGTCTTCACGACTTGACCTGTCTGAGTGGCCCATATACTGACCTCCCTCTGTTGCTGCTATCATTAGACACTTCCAATGGCTCTTTTCCTCCTACGTCAAACTCCTCAGCCTGGCCTAGATGATCCTTCTTAAACAGCCTATTTTGGGCAATTAATCACCTACTAGAGAGTCCCCTATTTATACAGTTGTGGTTCAGCCAATAGGCAACTCGAATTTCATTTTCTCATAGCAACACTATTTTACAAGGCACTGAGATGCCAAAACAAGCCTGCAAAAAGCTGATTAGTCTCAAATATATTAATACTACTCATACTATATCCACATGTTCCCCTGTCCCCCCACAATGAGTAAATGACAGCAAGAGTTCTTACCCGAGTTGCTAAGTGTATTTCTTACTTACTAGGATTACTTCTTGAGGTCTGGAGGGAAGATTAAAGGCAATGTTATGAATTAATTTCAAATTTTCTAACTATAAAGAAAATTGCAAAGAATACATCCCTTGGTCCTCGTCAACACCATCTAGCTGGCCATAGTGCTCCTGGTAGCTGGGAAATGAAAAAGTGGTTTTGACTTGAGTTTAGGTGAGGTATGCGCCTGTCCTAGGCAGTGTAACTTAATATTACACCAAAATACACAAATAAGAACACTTTTCTATAACTTTGTGTCTGCAAAAAGAAAGGTGCCATCTAATCATTTACTGTGTGATTAAGAAATAAAGAACTGTTGATTTAAATCCTCCCTCACTCCTAATCTCTGTCAGGGAGTATGTGTGCTTGCTCTTATACAGAGGAATTAGCAACTAATAACAACTGACACTTCTCTATAGGAAATGTTTGCTCCTGTCAAGGCTCTCTCTCAGGTTCCATCCTTTCTTTCCCTGTGGTTGTTTTTTTATTCCTCTAGGTCACAGAACATGTGTTTGTAGAGTTGCCAGATAGTCTCTTTTCGTACGTTTTAAAATTCTCTGCATCCTTTAAAGCCTGTCACAGTCCTCTCCAAGTCATCCCCTCTCTTCTCTAGCTGTGGTTGACAACTATTATTCTATAACTTCCTAAGCAAACACCATTCTCCTCCTTTCTGGGACCTCCTTGTTTTCCCACCTTTGCCTCCCAGCACTCTGTGACCAATGGGAACTAACACAAGCCCATCGCCATGACCACAGTGAATGACACTTGATTAGCTGGAAACCTGTAGAATCTCCATACTCCACATCACAGTGATTAGCCTAACACCAATCTCTTCCCTAAGAATTGTGTACTGGAGCTGCTGTGTTGAGCCTTTTCCTTCCTGGTCACCAGCTTTGTGGATGAGCCCCTTCTACTGCCAGAGACGAGCTGGAGAAAGTCAATCTGCTTTTCAGAGAAAGTCAGTCTGAGAACAGAGCTGAGCAACAGAAGAGAGGTGAGCTAGATAAAACAGAGTCATTCTTGAGGCCAACTTCACTCTGACCCTTCCAGTAGCTTAGCTAAAGAAACTATTTTCCTTATGCATATTAAGGTTGAATATTTATAATTTACCAATAAGAATCTGGCATCCACCAGCCTCTTTCCATTAACCTCAATTTTTATATGACCTGCATTTAGTTAGCACTTATCTCTGCAATATCTCTTTATAAATGAATGGCTTCTTTTGCATATGCTTTGTTCTCTAATTGGATGGTGTGTGTGTGTGTGTGTGTGTGTGTGTGTGTGTGTGTGTGACCTGAGAGCAGACAGCCTAACTTGAATTTAGCAAAAAAATGCTTATCATTATGGGAGGAAGCTCAGGAAATACTTTGTGGTTGATTAACGGAAGGACTTCCTGAGTAGATGTGTTGCATGTTTATCTGACATTATCAGATATTATTAGCTCAGTTGGATACATGTGAAAAGAATACAAGAGTCAGTAGATTCAAGTCTTGTCCTTTCATCCTTCTTGTTGGCACTGTTTAAATTGCTTCATCTTTCAGAACTCCAGTTTCCTCTTTATATTTTAGATAGGAATAATAATGTATTGGTCATGATATTTTCAGTTGCAAGGCACAGAAATCCAATTTAATTGGATTAACCAGTAAAGAACTTTTTAGTCTTATCTAATTTAAAGAGTAGAAGAGTAAGTGTAGCTGGATATGAGTAAACAAATAACATAAATTTATCTATCTCTTTGCTCTAATTTTCCCCTATGATGTTTATTCTTACTAGGAATTCCCAACTGGAAAAAGTCACACTCTATTTACCATAATATCCCTCTCACATGTGATGGCAAGGATCAGCTATCTCTTTGTGCACAGAAATGGTCATTATTAAATTATTAAAATGTCCAATCAGAAATATCACTGGTTGTTGTTTAAAGAATCTCTTAACACTATAATCTTATTAAAATACCGGAATCACACATATTGTAGCAAAATCTCTTAAAACAGATTTACTACAATGAGGATTTTAAACTGGATACATAGCCTTTCGAATTTAAAAATACTCCTTTAATCCTTATACATTCAATACCCTTAATAACAACATATCTGTGAGGGTCTTCCAATCCCAGTTTAATAACTGAAGGGCATCAAGATGAAACTAATTAGATAATGGTGCACAGACAAACAGAGCCAAGGCAGGACAAGGATTTAGGTTTTTTGCTTCCCAGACAACCTTGTTGAAGTGTCACACACTTTTCTCCATCTCAGGCAGTGAGAAGGACATCATAGCAAACACAAGCTGATCCGGAGTAGAGAATCCCCTCCTGAGGGACCTGAGCATCAGGTTTGTGGGATTTATTTCATCAGTAGACAACTCTTAAGTTTGATACCAAAAGTCTGACCCGGTCATTTCTGGAGGAGAAATTTGAACTCAATACAACTTCTGTCTTCATTCTTTTATGCTGTTAAATCTTTGTCAACTACCTAATAATAATTGAAGTATAGGATGTACAATAACTGCTGATTTTTAGAATCTTCACTTTGGGGATTATCCTTTGACTTACTTGGTCTTCCCCACTGAAGCACATGCATAGGAACATATTTGTCCTTGTCAATGATGACAGTGTTGAGTGAATCATGTTTTGCCTTTAAAGGAAGTGTGGAAAAGGATGAGGTGTTTCTGCTCTTTTTGTTATCACACAAATTTCTGTTTCTTTGAGAAATTTATGAATTTTGGACTTTTCTGAAGAAATATATTTGGCATTGCTATTACTGTGCAGGGACCAATGCAGTGAAAGGATGAAGAAGGAGATTGAGGAGAATGTGAATTACCTGCTCAAAACAGACTTATCCCCTTGGATGTCAGACTAAGCACCAATATAAAACAACTTATTTATTATTCTCCAGGAAGCCCTGGCTCTTTTCTATCTCTGAAATGCTGTTGTTCCTGTCACTGTGATCCACTTACCTCCATAACCTTTGTTAAACATACTACTTCTCAACCAAAAGATTTCTGGAATTTTAAATGTCAAAAAATTTCTCCTTTTTAGTGGCCTCTGGGAGCCAGAATCCAGCCATTATGAAGAAATTTTCACTTGGTTGGAGAACTGGCATCAGTTAATTTTTACCATAGTGAAAAACATATCTGCTTGTAGATTTGCACTTGAAAAAATTCTTACAGGAATCTATAACAAATAAAATGCTTGCTTGGAAACTTTTAACACTAGTAAAGCTATGAGATTTTTCCCAGGCCACTTTTTATCAAATCCATGTTAGTCTTACTTGATTAAACTGGACATATAAATGCACAATGCGATTACTAGCACATTGAAAGGAATCCCCGTTACTAAGCACACATTGCTTCTACCTTCTTAACTTTGCCCATAACAACAGGCATCAATACCACTGTCAGCAATAGCATCTTCTCACACAAGGAACAATCACCATAAGTATTTATCTTTGTCATTAATTTGTTATGCATTTCAATTCCTTCATTAATTTTTTTGTCAGATTAATTATAAAGCTCTCTTTCCATTTTTTGCCCCAGATCTAAGATTGATCTCTGAATCCATAGATAATTGTGTTTTTCTAATTGAGCCCCTCCTTGTTAGAGACACTGTCCATCCAGATGACTCCTAAGACTGGTGGGAGTGACTATTGCTAATATGAAAAGACTGGAATGCTGTCAAAGTTTGTCTTTGCTCAGTATTTTGGTGGCAATCAAATACCCACAAAATTAGAGCTCAGAGTGACATGCTTGCTTCTCTCTTAAGTAGTGTTTCTGAACCTACTAAAATCACTTTGGCAGCTAACAATGAACAATAAGAATAATAAAACACTGCCTAGTGACATCCCAGATCAGTTAAGTCAGAATCTCGGGGACTAAGACTATGACAACTGAAAATCACTGTTCTACAGTTTTAAACTATTGAGATGAATAGGTAGAGCAAATCTGCAAATGCCAGCATGACATACTAAAACAGTGGTTTCCTAACAGGAAGGCCTGCAGTGCACAGGTCCAACCTTCCCAATGAAGAATTAATCTACCTCCCAAAAGATCAAAGGAGGCTTAGTACATTTCTCTTTAGAGTAATTAGCAAAAGGAAACTGCTGATTTCTTAAATTATCTTTACATTCTCCTTCACTCTAGGGAATATATTTTTAGTGAAGGTGGGACTGCTCTAGGTTTTTAAAAGTCTTTTCTTCAGTTGGATAATGGGAAAGTAGCTTATGTCCCCAACACCAGTACAGAGGCACTGCAACACATTTGATGGTTTCAGATTTGCAGTGGATTGCCAATTTTTAAATTTACATCTTCCCAGCAGTTTTGACACATCCTTCTTGAGAACTTTCCCCTAAATAAAAATTTCCTTAAGAGAAACTAGAAATTAAAATATATCAGATGAAAAAGATACTCAGTCATCCACTAGTATGTGTAAGTCACATGATTTTAGAGTTAAAGAAACCTCATTGTGAAACTGTGGTTCAGAGAAGTTGATATTGTCGCAAGTCTCACAGATAATAGTGGAGTTGGGACTGATACTCATATCCCTTGACTGTTTACCCACTTGCCTTTCCACTAGTCTATATATTTTTCAAAGTGAGTCATAGAAAAAGACTCAATTCAGTAATGTCAAGTTTACCCACTTAAAAATTAATGACTGCTATCGTTTCTCAGCCTTTTGGTTAAGATCAAGTGTAAAAATTAATGACTGTTTTTTTTCCCCAAATGGGGCAAGAATGGCATCTGTTTACCCAAGTAGCAGTTATATCCCAATGAGGAGAAATAGATGCAATAGATTCTGACAGCCTGATGGAGCAGATTGTATTTTCCAAAATGACTACCACCAATATTCCATCCTACATGTTCTTTTTACAATGTGACTGTGACACTGCTCCCAAAGAGTGATGAGGTGTATATCTTCTCCCCTTGAACTTAGGAAGACCTTCACAACTGCTTTGCCCAGCGGAGCACAGTGTAAATAATGTGTGTGACTTCCAAAGTTACTGCATAAAAATGCCATGCATTTCTGCCCTTTTACTCTTGGATGTTTTTTCTTGGAACAGAGCCATCATACTATAAGAAAGCCAAGCAGCCATGTGAAGGGACGACCTACAGGTATTATAGCCAAAAGCCCCAGCTGCTATTATGATAGACAGCAAGCATCGGCTCTCAGACATGTGATGATTTTAGCCCCTAACCATCAAATCCCCTTCAGCATTTGGGCTGTTCCAGCTGATAACCACGTAGGATACAAATATGCAGTCCCTGATGAATCCTTTCCAAGTGACAGATTTGTGAGCAAAATAAATGATCCAACAATCATTTTAAACCACTAGTTTTAAACCACTAGTTTGGGGTGCTATTATTTAGTAGTAGACGACTTATACACCTGGCATCATTAAGTTTTTGAATTATAGAACTAACTTAACTTCTTGTGATCATACTTGGTTCATAATAGATTTTTAATAAATATTTATTTAGCAATTGATTAAATCTATTCCATGCCCACAAAGAACTTTCAGATCTGGTTTGGCAAATACTACAAACCCTGTGACATTCTGTCCTTGTGAAGTTAAATGTGAATCAGCTCCTGAAAGATAAATCTACTATCTACTGCCAAACATATCGAACTTCTAAGTCTAAAAGGGCCAGAAACCAAGAAATGGTAAATTAATCATTGTAAAAGATCCTACCCTTTCAGTATTTGGTAGTGAAATAGTCTCTCTTCTGATATGTGGACTTTGCTAATCTACTTAAATCTTAACTTCAATTATGTCCTTTTCTTCACATAATCATGTATCTAATGAATCACTATGCATGAATGAAGAAGTGAAAAACTATGTAACTTTGACATGTGCTTAAAGACCATCCTGGGATGTAGAGCTACAAACACTGTTTTCCAGACCCTAGTTCTTTTTGTGAACCAGCCAAATCTCTTCATGATAAGCCATATGTTTTTGTGAGAAGAAGCACCATTCTTTATGTTGGCTGTCCTCCATTAAAGCAGAATACGTGTCATATAAACTCACCAAGGAACTCCAGGCCAAGTGTTTTCAATTTATAAAGTCTTAGATGTGGTCTACAATGAGTTAATTACTCTTGGGAGTAAAATGCTTTCTTATAGATGAAAGCAGTGCTTAAGATTTATTGGTGCCAGTGAAATAATTCAGAATAATGTAAGATAACTTTTTTTTAAGGCTGTAGTCTCTCCAAGTTGAGAAATAATCCCTTTTCTTGGGAAACAGGACTATAAATTGGTGACAGCTTTCTTAATAAATAAAGTTTCTTAAACCAAGAATTATTCTGAACTATAGAAATAGCTGAATGAATAATAGAAAGGTAAGAAAAAATGTGGGATGTCTAGTCTAACTAGAAATAAAAACTTAATATTAATCTAAATTAAGATAACTTGATATTGGTGCAAGGATGAACAAATAGACCAACCAGAGAGCCCCCAAGTAGGCTAATACATACAAGTAAACTGACTATATGACAGAATAACACTGTGGATGATTAAGGAAAGGATGAAATATTAAATAATTATGTCAAAACAATGAGTTGTCCAAAACAAACAAAAAGAAATTGGGTTCATGTCTCATATAATTAATTAATTAATGCTTAAAAATCAATTCTAAATGAGTTAACTACTTAACAGTGAAAGGCAAAAAACTTAAGTCCTCAAAATAGAAGATATAAAAGGGTATAAAGAGTTCAAAGTTTAAGAGAAAAGATTGATAAACTCAACTACATTAAAAACGACATCTTAAAAGATACATATACATACACACAAGCCACAAAATGAGAGAAAATATTTGCAACAAATATAATTAACAAAGCTTTATAATTAAAAATATGTTAAGAACCCCTAAAATCAATAAAAAGACAACTAACTATAAAATGAGCAAAAGACAGGAAAACACATTTCAAAGGAAAGATAACACAAATGATCAGGTAAAATAAGAAAGTGATAAAATATATTACTAATCAGAAAATACAAAACTAAAATCCAAACAATACACCAAATTAAACCACTGGATTTTCAAAAAGTAAAGTTTGTTTACAACACGTGTGAACAAGACAATGACTCAATGGGACATACTGTCCTTCCATGGTAGGAATGTAATTGAGGAAATCACTTGAACAATGATTTAACATAAGCTAGTAAATTCAAACATATACAGACCCTATAACTCCAGCTATTCTCTTTCTTGAGATAATCTTATCACATTTTACAAAGAGATACATCAAAATATACATAATAGCATTGTTTATGACCAAAAAGAAACCAAACCAGCCTATATCTCTATAGACTTTAGTATGAATAAATATAGTGTAGCACATGGATTATTATAGAGCAATGGAAATAAAGGAGCTATAACTGTACATATCAATTGTGAATCTTAAATACTTAATGCTGTATGAAAATAGACAAGGAAGAATACAGTCATTATGGCTGAATACTTTTTAAAATATTAAAAATAGGTAAAATAAAATGATATATTATTTACAGGTACCTACATAAATAGAAAAATGTGAAGAAAAACATGAAAATGATTAATGGGATTCAGGATATTAATTACCTCTAGAAGGAGAGAGTAAGTGGAACCAGTCAGGTATATATACCCAGGGAGCTTTACAGCTGTGTTTTCTTAAGCTGGGAGATTGGTTTATAGTGTTCATTTTACCTTTATCCTTTAAATTATACATACATGGTGTATGTATTCTTATCTAAGGGATATATTTAAAACTACAAAAAACAAAGAAAGTATATATCATGTTATCTGTTGGCAGGTTTCATACCAAAACTTTCTGATATCTTTGTAAACTAGAAAGCTGGACTAGATTGATTTAAATTTCACTTCCGAGTGACATTCGGAATTAACTGCTCTGTGTTAACACATGAGTAGCTTGGTTCCTGCACTCAAGCTAAGAATAGGTATGTAAAGATTATTTTGGGGGAAAAAGAAAGATTATTTTGAGAGGCCAACAATGCCCAAGATTTGCAATATTTATTTTAATAGGTTTTCTTTTGGTATTGGTCCTTTCAGCATAACTTTGTCCTCAACATCGGCCAGAGGGTAAGGTCCTCATCAAAGCTTTTCCCAACATTCTACGTGCTTGTCCTTATCACCTCTCATCTTACTGGGCATCATAAGCATCCTGTTTTCCCATGACTGGCCTTCAGCTTATGGCATATTTGTTATTACCACCATCCTTAAATTCTTTTCCTTCATTAGACAGAATCAAAATTGAAAAACCGTTTCAATTTTTTATTCAATTATTAAAGACCTTCTGAAGCGATACCCATAATTCTGCTTTAAATATATTAAAGAATCAAGTACTACACCAAATCTTTGTCTCAGGGACCGCTCATGATGGGACTTCATAAAATAATCAAAAACTGTAAGAAGGTACTATACTGTGGGGACAATTCAAGTGCAAAAAAAGATAACTTTTAAACAACTTTATTGGTGTTAATTGATGTACAACAAATTACACATGTGTGAAGTTTCAAGTATTTTGACATGTGTATATATCTCTAGAAGCAATACCACAATCAAGATAAGCATTTTATCACCTCTAAAGGCTTCCTCATGCCTCCTGGTAATCCATCCCCCCCTTTACTTCTCCCAAAGCAGTAGTGAATTCACTTCATTTGTGTTTTCTGGAATTTATATAGATTAGTTTATATTTCAAAGGATTTTCTATAGAGGTAATCATACAGTATCTATCTATCTATCTATCTATCTATCTATCTATCTATCTATCTATCCATCCATCCATCCATCCATCCATCCATCCATCTACCTACCTACCTATCTGGCCTATTTTACTCAGCATAATGATTTGGAAATCCAGCTGTATGGTTTTGTGTATTAATAACTTCTTCCTTTTCTATTCCTGAGTAGTGTTCCACTCTATAGATATATGACAATTTGCTTATCTTTTCAGAAAGGATATAATATTAAACCAGCTTTCCCAGGTTTCAGTGTTTTAGAGTGTGGGGCGGGGGGAGTGGGTCACATCAACATAACTACACTTTTGCATTTAGTGACTAATACAGTGATTCCAAACTCTTCCTCTTTCCTTCTCTATCGATTACTGGATATCTTCGGTTCCTTCCATGAGCTCACGAACATTTCCGTTTCTGGTAAGCATTTTTCACAACTCTACTAGACATTCATCATGTTCCACAGGGCAGGGGCCTAGTACAGTAGAAGCACTGGCGTTCTATACATGCACAAGCTGAATGAAATTCCAATGTCAATGGCCAAGTAATATAGTCTGTGTGAGGGATTCTAAAACTATGCTGCTTACAGAGCTTTAACAAACAGCTTTTTTCAATTGTTTCTCACTCTACTTAGATTGTAGGTATTAGATTTGAGGCCATAAATTTAAGTTTACAAAAGATATAAAGTGATTTTTCTGTAGCTTTAACATTCATTCTACAGTTGAAATCAATGTCTACTTGAGTTCACACTTCACCTAATGGAAGTAACTGAAATTTAGTCAATTCAGTGCATTCACAGTTAACTGTTATGTTCCACTCACTCCCCACCCCCTTTTTTTTTAATCTAGGTTTTCATCTAATGTCCATAGAATACATGTGTGAACAGCAGCAACAGTTTTGAGAAACGGAGTCTGGTCTTTGGTTGTTATTTATGCTGATGTCTACTGACATTCATGTTTGTCCAGCTGGTCTCCAGCTGTCGGCCAACGCCGCCCACTCTGTGTTCTCTTTGCACCATCCCCCATCAGTGCCATGGAAAACATTATTTTTCCCTCCTTTTTCTTCTGAACTGATCTGTCTCAGACTCATCTGAGATGTGTCAAGAAAATATTTTTCATCTCCCATTTCTAAAATATGTGGAGATAGGTATAGATCTCTGGAATGATGACATTGTTAGTCTCTCTACTGCTCTCAAATCCCCATATTATCGGGGATTATTTTCTTCTGGGACAAAGTCTGAGGAGTGGGGTTGTCAGAGGCTCAAGGATTCTTCCCAGAGACTTAGAATTATTCTTCTCCTCTGCTGATTAAGACTTCACTACTGTGTTATATCTGTCATGCTAATCTCCTTCTTTCCTTATTATAAATTCTAAGAAAAAGCTCCATGGTTTTCATTCACATGCGCTTCTGGTATACAGCCTTCTCATATTGTCTTATATACTCAGATACATACAATTCCAGTGTTGAGTTTCTAAAATACCATCAGAAAGCTGTTAATATAGTAAAACTAAGCTTATTTGAACTTACTGCAGTTGGAGTAATCACCACCTTGGTAGGATTTCAGAAGCAACTCAGCAGGGAGGCCAGAAAAGAGATATTCTTAGCACTTTGAGGTCTAGGCTTAAGTAGTCTAAGGTGGGTCCTTCAAGGTTAGTGACTGACTAGAACTAGGCAAAATTCATTCCATAATAGTTTAGAATTGGTTGTTGGTCCTACAAGACTCTGGAAGTATGTGTTGATAGACACATTTTTGTTTGCCAAGCAAGCTGTTTGCCAAGGTGAGAAGACTGCTGTCTCCAATAAACTGATCTGCAGGAATTTCCTCAAAGAAACAAGGAAGTTATTTATGAGTTTACATTTTTATCTCTCCTGGGCAAAGTTTTCCTGGAGAAAACCGCTAAGTTAGGTTGACATAGGTGATCAACAAAAGTCTTGTGGAAGTCATACTGACATAGAAGTTCTCAGACCTTACTTGCTTAGACCCAATTTGGTCTCACACTAAATAAAAAATTACTCTTTGCAATTTATACCCTTAACACCTCAGAAATGCCAGGAAGTATCTCTGTCTAATGGAGTATCAGAGAATGATTTTTAGAGGAGAAGCTATCCTAAAACGAGTCTTGAAAAATGAGCAGGATAGAGAAAAATTTTTTAAAGCACGAAGGCAATTAAAAAGAAATCAGTATGAGCAGAGGCATGAATGGTGACATTTGCAAAGAACAGTGAGAAAAAGAAGGTCTGCATTTAAGAGTATGATTTTTTTTAGTTTTGGTGAGTAGATTAAAGCCATATTGTGGTGGGCCTTGTGTGCATAATCATTGCATCTCTATTTACATACTTATATTAGGGCTTCCTAAGAACCTCTAAGTACATTGAATGCTGTTACTTGTATGCTTTCAGACACCTCAGATCACAATGAGACTGCGTCATGTTGTGGGGGAGGGGATGACTCTAGTGGTATATTTAAGAAAAGCAGTAAATAATTCATTTAACATAGTATCTTGCACATAACGGTCATTCAATAAATAGTAGTTGATGTTACAAGATTTTGTTAAGAGTTAAGAAGAGATTTTGTTGGCACAGCATAGTAATCAGGCATGCAGGGACATTGAATCCTGTGGACACACACACACACAAAAACAATATGAAAATACAAATCTCATAATTTTATTAATAACTAGATATGCCTTAATGGATGAATACAGGGTTCTCTGTATAAAGGTATATTTGGAGCATGAAGCTTAGACCACTTTATGAAAAGAAAAAAAAAATGGGAAAACAGTGAGAAGAATTAAGTTTACCCACTTGGATGTCTAGTATCTTTCAAAACTTCTGATGGGAACACTCACGAACATTTTTATCTTTCAACCTAAGAGAAAATTAAACAAAAGCAGCATGGAACCTGAGTTCCTGGGGTGTTTGTTAGAGCACTGTGACTACTCACTGGCAGTTGTGATACAATCAACATCTTAAAACTCTGACCAAGCAAGCAGAGACATGAAAAGGGGAACAGGGCAATGCTAAGTTTCCTAATCCTTAACATTCTCCTATTTTTGTCTTCTGCACAACTTCACCTTGAGTGAGAATGTGTATTTGGAGCTATATTCATGATATTTTCCCAGAGACTTAGGAATGCCTAATCCTGCCCTGCATATCAATCTTCTTTCTATGGGATTCCTAAAGGAATTATGTCCACAATGAGTAATACAAGAAAGAGAACCAAGCTTACTTTATCAATAGCTGTGTAAAAAACGAATACCTGTAATAGAAAGTGCTATATTAAAAGTTGGATTGACAAATAAATTATGACAAAGTTCTGCTATCTCTTTCTACATCTCCATCCTAGGATTGTGTACTATTTGGATGGTCACACAAAGGAAGGAAATTAAATATATGGGGAGAACAACATGGCCATGTCCACACTGAATATCTGGCTAAAAATTCCCCATGCAGCCATATATACCAGGTGAGCAGAAAAGAGGAACGTGAGTTTCATTAGCAGGACCTATTAAGATATATTTTATTTTCCCACTAGAAATCATGACCCCTTTACATTCCAAGCTCTGAACAATTATACTAGTATTGTTCTCCCATTGCAAATAATTAGGAAAGAAGTGAGCAGTGGAGCCAAAAAGGAGTCGAAATTTCTTTTCTCTCTACTGGAGTTTTAAGTATCGCTTAGAAAGGCAGAAGAGAGCTATGAGAGAGAAGGATATCAAGCATGTTTCTGGCATCACTGCATTTTTCCTTGTACTCTTTTTACCTTAGGTTACTAATGTCATTACACCAGCTGGCCAACCAATGAAGGCCTAGGTGGAGGGACATTACTAGTGGTAGAGTTTAACCTCTTTATTAGCACGCTATATATGTAGTTTTCAATGTATAACATAATGCTTAGTAAATAGCTGTTGAGTTAAATGCACGAACATCGACCAGCATGTATTACCCATTAGTTAAGGACTACTGAAGTAAGAATGCATGTACCTGCTTCTATTTGCAAGCATATATCACCTAGGTCACCTTTCACAGGATGGAAGTGTGGCAGACTTTCTAACAATGTCCTTTATCCCTTGCCACCTTTGATGCCACAAAAGTGAAAACCTGACATTCCCAAGTTACCTTGCCCCTAGAGGTGGCCATGTGACTCAGTTATGGCCTGTGAGAGGTAAGCATAAGTCTGCTATCATGTTTCTGAAAAAGTTTACTAATAAAGAGGACAGACTTAAGCCATGCATCTTCCCTCCCTCTTCTTCCTGCCTTGAATGCAGACATTTGTCTAATACTTGGGCAGCTGTCTTATGCCCATATCTGAAGGCATGGCTAAGAGAGTCACAAATGGGAGCACTGACACCTTCAAGCTACAGAGCCACTACCAGCAACTGTCTCCATCTAACCTTACTGTTGCTTGAGAATAAGCCCCTCATAGCTTAAGCTAATAGTTTTCAATTACATGTGGCCATTAATATTCTTGACTGTTATAGAATTTATCTGGTAAGAAAACAGAGAAATCTTGAAACTGAGTCACCCAAATGGAAATTCACATCTGAGTTGGAAAATAATCACCATTTTTCTTTCTGAAATATAAACATTTACAATCAGCATCTTCCTGACATTTCCCCCAAGTGCATGGGACAAGGAAGATGGAAAGTAAGGCTGCTCTGGCTTTTTACTCGTGAGCTCATGAACAAATATAGAAAAATGATTCTCCGTAGAGAAGAAAAATCCAAGATTCAAATTTCAAATGTCTGACTTTCCTCTGTGCCCAGTGCCCCAAGCCTTGAGGCTGGATTCCCTACTCAGGTTTCATAGACCAGATGTCTGATTATGAAAAGCTGCTTTGTATTGCAATAATGGGGCAATGCACTGTATTTCTTTTATGTATTTAAATTGTTATATATGTCTTCATCAAAGACAGAACCGATTTACCAAAAAAAGTAATATATTAAGAAACTAATACATCTTAAGGAGTTATAGGTTAGCCTAAAACAGCTGAGTTTAGCATTAAAAACATTTCACATTTTTCCAGCTCATTATGGTTACAGGCTATAGTTATATATTTGAATACACTTACAAGCAAAGAACTCTAGCAGTGGAGTCAAACGGACTTGAAATTCAATCCTTGTTCTACCATATATAGAAGGGGTACAAGGCACTTGCAGCTCACGCACTGGTTACTTATTAAGATTATAACTTCGAACAAGTAATTTAGTCCCTCTAAATCTCATTGCTCTCAACTAGAAAAGAAATAACTAATAATACCTGTCATCGAGGTTGTGGTAAGAAGAGGAGAAATATACCTGATATATAGTATCAGCTATTGTCATTATTAATCAGCTTTCAGCAGCTAAATATCTTCGCTGCATTACATTTTGCAGAAACTTCCCATGGGAATACTTGTTCTGGGATGACACAGGAGGATAACAAACTGACCACTACCTTAGATCTTCAGTCCATGCTTCTCAATATTCCTGGGCAGCTGCTTAAGCCATTTGACCAAGAGCAATTTAGAAAACAGATTCATCTGAGTCAAGATGATCTTTGTTAGCCTCTCTCCAGAGTCCGGGAGGTTGGCAAGGGTGACAGTCAGAGGCAGAGAGAGGTCAGAACCAGTCTCCTTTGGAAATCAGGCCTACAGATTCTTGAGAGCAAGTGAGCCCAGGAGTTCCCTAAAGAGACTCTATTGTTAATGACAGAGAGAAAAAGCAGATGCTTATTCACAGTCCTCCTGCACTGCTAGCTCCTCTGCTCCTCTGTAGATTAAAAGCTTAAACAGCTGCACTCTTTGTTAGTTTATTGATCTTGAACAAAGGAATTCTAGACAAGTTCTTTACCAGTACAACTTGTCCAAGTGGTATAGAATATGTCATAAAAGGGTGCCCACCAGATTGTTTCACTGAATTACAAACCAGGCTGATTTCTCATTCTAACAACCATAGAATAAGAATTTCCAACACTTGTAACCAACACTAGCGAATATGAAATACAAAAGTCAGGTAAATTACAAAGATAGATGGATGGATAGATAGATGATTGATAGATAGATAGATAGATAGATAGATAGATAGATAGATAGATAGATAGATGAAAGATAAATAGATAGATTGATTGATTTCAATGAATGGAGAAATTGAGGCTTGGGGATTTGCCCGAATTTAGAACTCAAATGAGCTAATGTTCTCCAGAGACCATGTAGAGTTGGGCCAGACTTCAATTCTTGGAAAAAACAGGTAATCAATAAATATTTACTCAATGAAAATAAAAGTCAATTATAATTTAGGGTCTGTTATTAAATAGTTATAGTTTCCTGAGGTCATCAGCATTTCTAGACCTCTGTTACCCCATCTGTAACATGTGTTCATTTGGATTCAGTTATCACTAAGGATACTACTAAATCTAAATGCTATATTTCTTTGATAAAAAATGGTTAGCATTGCAAATTTGGCTGAATGGTGATGCCTAAATTGCTGTTAACACCTTCCCAGGTACCCACTATTACATGTATGGAACCTGGAAAGGAATGCTACCTATTCATGTATGCAGACTTCCCTTTTCAACATACACTAGCAATCATAAGACGTGAACTTCTCTGGTAGCACATTTTTATGGGGGTGGGAGAGTGAGGAGCGTCTTCTCTACAACAGTTAGAGTCATTTGCAAGCATCTAACACAGATTATCAACCCTTGGGGTTTATACTGATTGGAGACTTATTAGGCTATTTCACTGGATTCTCTGCATTTTGAATTGAAAAATTGCTGAAGTGCGGATATACTATTGCCACAGAAAAGCAGGAGTCAGTAATTGTAAAGTTGACACAGACCTGCAGCTCCACCTGTTGGCTGCTGGGTTAATAATCACCACAGAGTTCTAAACTTTAGTAGAGAAACAGAGTTTACCTCCAAAATAAAAATAAAAAAATAAGGGAGCAGGGTATGTCAAGGTCAAATTTAAGTTAAACTCACTTATTGTTGAAAAGGGAAAATTCATCCCTGGAAAATGGGTGGTGCGACTTAATTCTGAATGGCCATGACATGACTGCTAGTTTTTGTTCACTTTATTTTTAATGAAGTGCTAGAGAAAAATGAAAAGATAGTATGCTAGAATTTTAGAACTGGCAAGTCTTTAAATAATAGCATAACCTCTTTATTGTAGAGATGAAAAGGACATTATATATTCCTGAGCTATAGAACTTGAGACTGTGTGTGGGTCTAGAGACTCGAACTCACTTCTTCAGATGTATAGTTCAAGGTTTTTTTCTGGATAAGTTTCTTTAAGAAAATGCATTTTAAGAGATCTTTTTATATTCTCCACTTTTAAAAGAATGCGTTTGAGAATCAGAAGCAGTTCTCACATTATTTGTTTAAATTCACAGCAGTCAGAAAACAATTTCATTAGTAACCCCCTATTTCTAGCTACCTATCAAAAGCGTTCACTAACCCTTTTGATCTTACAGAGTCTAAACTTGCCAGAGGTAAATCTCTTTTTTTTATTCTTTCCCATCCTTCTCAGCAATTCATTCATTTTTCTACCTAATTTATTATGCCTGAATGAGGAGCTGTGGGGCCCTTGAGACAGAAGACTGGTAGGTTGTGGTTCCCAAACTACTAGTTATTCATTTAAGACAACGAAGAGTCACCAAAGAGAGACACTCCCAGATGGATCTCATATCCTGATCTCATCCACAGAGATGTGAACTTAATTGAGAAATGGGCCATCATAACACAGACAAGGTGCATCAGAGAAAAAAGTTAATCAACACCACCTTTGGCGTTAAAAGAAGACCATGAAGTCCAGTAGGGCTCATAAGTACCATCATGGACAGAAATCAGGAAACACCTACTGGGAACAACAATTTCTAAAACTTTGTAGTTTTCTAAAATTAAAGAAACTTGCTGTAATATCACTCAGCCATAAGAAGAGATAAAATTCTGTCATGTGTGACAACATGGATAGACCTCGAGATAATCATGCTAAGTGAAATAAGCCAGACAGATAAAATTGAAAATCATGTGATATCACTTATATGTGAGCTACAAACCTAAAAGCAACAAATGAACAGGACAAACAAACAGAGATTCATGGACATGGACAATAGACTAGTGGGGGGTAGGGGCAGGGG
>NW_006431210.1:5069834-5078758 GCF_000325575.1 Pteropus alecto
TACTATTAAAGTCCACAGCTGAAACTTACTGGATTTCATTAACCAATGCAATCATAAAAAAAAATTAATTAATTTAAAAAAATTAAAATAAAAAAGTTTGCCTCTATTTTTTATTTAAAATATTAGTAATTAACAGCACATTCTTTAAAGAGAATTATTGCTTATGCTCCCTTCTAAAAGTAACAAGGAGAAAGACAACTTGGGAGGTGGTATCTTGCTTTCTAGTCAATTTCGAGGGTACATGGTGATGAGTAATGGAGGCTTTAGGAAAGAAAGGAAAGCAGGTTGCATTATATTGGATTAGTTGAATGATGCCTTAGCACCTGCAAAGTGGTTTTAAGAACTTAATACTGGAAATATGTGGGTCCCCAACCTAATTCCCGTTCAATACACTGTCCAAACTAGAAAACCGAGAGTGTCAATAGTCTTTCCTCTCCTTTAGTGTCTATCAATTTTACCACTTCCAAAATATCTCTGAGTCTGCCCTTCCTTCTCCATTCCCACCATCGCTCCTTAGCACAAGTGACATATTGCACTGCAACTAGCTCCTAACTAATCTCCTCCCCTTCAAATATATTTTTCACACTGTCTCCAGCTTTGTCTATCTAAAATGCAAATTGAATCACATCATCTTCTTGCTTGAATCCATTGAGGAGGAACAAAATCCAAGCTTCTTAGCATGACATATGAGACTTAACAAATTTGGCTCAAATTTTCTGTCCAACTCTTACTTCCTGGCTCAACACCTTCAGTTTCTGTACATATTCAGCTTTCTTTGCCACACACTTGTCTGACTTTGGTCTCTCTGGCTTGTATTTACAGTCAATTCCTCCATCCTGTCATGCTCTTCATTCCCATCCCTGGGCAAATTCTTACTCATTCAAGTTCATTCCCATTATCACTGCCCCAAAGGAGCCTTCACTAAAGTTTTCAGGCAGAGATATTCTCTGCCCTGTGCACTTGTGCCCTGCTTCTTTATTACTTAGATAAGTATTGTAGCATGAAGCTCCTCGTATTGTAACTCCACTAGCATATGAGTCTTTCTTACATAGACCACAAGTTTCCTCAAAGAAAGATCCTAATGGACCCTTTCAGCAGTTCAAATTCTTATTATACACTGTACCACGAATGTTCACTGAAGATTAAGCATCAATCTATCATTGTGCTACATGCTAGGCATATAAAGATTAGCCATGAATGGTGTCCATAGTAATCTCACTCAAAGTCTGTCTCTTCTGCATCCTAAGTGTACAAACAGTTGGAGAGCAGAGAAGAATTTCGTGTGCTCTACATCAGCTAAAATCCATTGCAATGTAGTGATTTTCAGGCACACCAAAAGCAGTGGTGAAACATATTGTATGTAATATGTGCAAATTTAGCTTTACTAGTGCTGTAGTCACTAGATATAACATATGATATCATCATTTTGATTGTCCTGTATATATGCACTGTCTTATATACTCACTCCATGTGTACTGTACATGAGGACTTGTCAATTACTGAATTCTCATTACATGTTTGTGGGATAACTAAACATTGGATGGATGGATGCCTGGGTAGATGGGTTAATGGATGAGCTACTGAAATGATGGACATATGGATAAATTTGAATTTCTGATTTTCCTCCCATGTGTATTCATTGTACTTAGCATTTAAAACTGTGAACTTTGAGGTGGATACCATTCATTGGTACTTAAGATCATCATTGTCTTTCTGGGCTGTCGTCTGTTGTATGTAGGTATAAAGACCAGAAACTACGTTTCTCAGATGCCCCTTGCCAGCATGAGTCTGGTTAGAATCCACCAGTGAGAGGTACTTACATAGGATTCCATAACAGAAGGGAATGAAAAGTCATTATTCTCTGGGGGCAGCCATAGGTATGTAAGTGTGCACTGGCAGATGGCCAGCATGGGGTTTTGCCTGTGGCTTTCAGGCATCTTACAAGGAATTATCCATGTTGCTGCATTGACAATTGAAATCTCTGAACTTCTGGATTTTCTCAAATTTTCTATATTGACCTTCATTCATCCAGCTTTCTAATAATTGTGTTAGTGTTTTCTGTAGTAAATATCTTCCTATCCAAAGTACCTAGGATAAATTCCAACTGATACAGACTGTTGGTTGAAAAATTAAAATAAAATGATTGCTTCAACCTACTGGACATTCAATTCAATAACCTTTATAGTAATATAAGTCATATATTAATATGTCAATTCTGCCTTCAGTGATAAAAAGGTCATTGCTTCACAAGGTAGCTAATTTTCCACCACAAGAGTTCTTAATTAGAAATAAAAATTAAGTTTATCTTCTTCATCTTTTTTATCTTGAAATAATTGGTTCTCATTATTTACTTATTTTCTGATTCTATAGTCCCTCCACCTCTAGAGAGTGCTCATACTTTGGATATTGACAGCATCTGTAGATAGGCTGGACTAAGATCAATATCCTTGGATCTTCTAAATAGGTCTGTTGATTAGGGAAGTGGAACAGCAACCTAATTCTGCATGTTTTCATAT
Organism: Pteropus alecto; assembly: GCF_000325575.1. Taxonomy (NCBI): domain Eukaryota; kingdom Metazoa; phylum Chordata; class Mammalia; order Chiroptera; family Pteropodidae; genus Pteropus; species Pteropus alecto. The sequence continues at coordinate 5,072,351 of NW_006431210.1, forward strand.
GGGGGCAAATTTTAGAGTTCAGTTTTGATAATATATCAGACCACAGGCATGTGAGCTTACTAAAGACAATGACAATAACTTAAGTACCTTTAAATCTCCAGGATCTAATATAGTGCTTCTTTGTTGCTGAGCTGACCCAAAGTGCAAAGGGAAAGTTTTAAATAGGTGTAAATCTAGAATTAGAGGACATAAAATTGTTCTGAAGATCCCTAAGTCTTCATAGTAATCCACTTCTAAGGAAGTAGCGCATTTTTTTTTTTACATTTCAGCTTTTAGATCAGGATATAACACTTATTTTAGTAGAAACTGACACAATATAGAATTATAATCACTCTTTAGGACATGAGAAAACAAAAGTATTTAAAACCAATAACTAACATAAAATTATTTTCGTATTTTATAACAAAACAAGGTTGAGTGAATTTTGCTAAAAATTTGCAGCTGTTTATGACAAAATCTTTTACCTTTAACATATCCAGAGATAATGCATACACTTTTTAAGAAAGCCAACAAAACAAGCAAAAGGTTAACACATTGTCATATATCTTAGAGGGTGTCTAACATATTAACATATTATGATATTTCTATTGTTATTAAAATTTTGAATAGGACTTTAAGTTCTAGCCAAACTGAAATAACAGAGACTGGATTTATCCCACCCAAAATGACTAAAAACAAGGACAAAATACATGAAACAATGGTTCTCAAGAGGTTTGACAGGTGACAGATAGCAATTTTTGAGAAACAAGAAAAGTAAGAGTGTCCAGGATGTGTCTCAGAGAAGGGAAGCCCAAGTGGGGCCCACCAGTACTTGTAAGTTGAAGAGAATGAGAGGTAAAATTACTATATAGATTTTACAACTATTAGAATGGTTAATAAAAGGTTATGAGCAACTTTATGCTGATATATTCAACAACTTAGATGAGATGGACAAATTCCTAGAGAGACAGAAACTACTGAGTTTACTTAAGAAGAAATAGATAACCTAAATAGCCCTATATCTATTAAAGAAGTGAATTTGTATTTAAAAATCTTCCTGCAATGAAAACTCTAGCCCCATATGGCTTCAGTGGAGAATTTTTCCAAACATGTAAGGGAAAAATAATATCAATTGTATACAAATTCCTCCAGAAAATTGGGGAGTTGAGAATTCTTTCTAACTCATTTTATGAGGCCAGCAATATTACTCTGGTATCTAGACTAGGCAAAGATATTATAAGAAAAGAAAAATATAGACTAATAACACTTATCATAAATACAAAGATTATTAACAACAATTTAGCAAATCAAATTTAGCAATATAAAAAGTGTAGTATGTCATGACTGTGTAGGAAATAATTTACCATTGCCCAAAAAGAGGTCGGGCCTTTACTCTTGACTCTTTGGAGTCAATCTCTAAGCCCCTGGAATGTCCTGCCAGGTAAAAAAGGCCTTGTTTACTTTAGGTCCTTGGGCCATGCCAGACAATCCTATTGGGGCTACTGTATAGATTCTGTTGCATATGTGCATGACCAAATTTGCTAAATCCTGGAAATCCTTTTTTCAAAAGACACATAATAATAAAGTCTCTACCTTATACCAAAAATAAGGCTTGGTATATTAATTGGAACTGATGGTATGAGCATATAAAACTACTTTGAGCAGCTCAAAAATTTCTTTCCATAGTAAGAAAAATTTCTTTCCATAGTATGATGGTAAACATATAAGGGATTGAATTTTGCATTGCTGCATTTCTTACTTTCTCAGGCTGTAAATAATTACAAGATAGGGTAAAACATGTAGTGTGTGATACATTGTCCAATATATGGTGGAGTCAATAGCCAAGACGCATTTCCTGCTCCTTCATGCTTTCATGATTTTATGGCTCTCTACCATATTCATTACATGTACTTGTCTTTTGCTTATTTCTGAGAAACAGAAATGTCTCTGCCATTCAAGATTTCAAACACTAGACCTGTACCTCATGACTTCTGCAACCACTGTATTTCATTTACATTCTTTCATGCTCTCCTTGCTGGGGGAGTCATTTTAGAGTCTTCCCTCTTCTTTGCCAATGTCGAATGGTGGCCCCCAAAATATACATCCACATCTTAACCTTTCAAACCTATGAACATAACCTTATTTGGAAAAAGGGTCTTTGCAGACATAATTAAAGAATTTGAGATTAGATCATCCTAGATTACAAAGTGGGCCCTAAATCCAATGACATGTGTCAGGGAGAGAGCGAGGGAGGGAAGAGTGGGCAGAGGAGAGGGAGAGAGAGAGAGAGAGAGAGAGAGAGAGAGAGAGAGAGAGAGACAGAGAGAGAGACAGAGAGAGAGACAGAGAGACAGAGAGACAGAGAGACAGAGAGACAGAGACAGAGACAGAGACAGAGAGAGAAACAGGCATGTAAAGACAGAGGCAGAATTTGGAGTTATGGAGCCACAAGCCAAGGAATATCTGAAGCTGCCAGAAGCTGGAAAAGAAAAAGAACAGATTCTCTCCTAGGGTCAGAGGGAATGCATTCCTGTTGACACTTTAATTTTGGACTTCTGGCCTCTGGAACTGTGAGAGAATATAGCTCTGTTGTTTTAAGTCGCTCAGTTTGTGGTAATTTGCTATGACAACACTTGGAAACCAATACACCAAGTATAGGAATTTTAGCTGGTAGCTTATTAATAATGATCCAAAAGTCAAGACTAAGAAGCCAAGTGCTGTACTTTAACAACACCTTCTCTAAAGAGCAGGAAAGAAAGACGATGAGAGACAATGAAGAAGAGAGAGCGTGTGTGGAAGTGACAGCATGAAAGCGAGAGGGGAAGGATTGTCTTGAATCGTTGGGAGGTGGGACCACTGGAGACCACAGGAGAATCTCAGCTCAGTGGGGCATGAGCAAACTGCCACAGAAGCCTCATCACATAGCTTCAGAGTAAATTTTCAGAGTCACTCTTTCATCTCCAGAGTAATCATGGCTTAAAGCAATCACTTCTGTCTGTCTTGTGAGGCTTCTTCCCTTCTAACTTATCTGTGTTCATCCTGGGCCCCAGACAATATTGGTGTATTATTATTGGTAATCTTTGCAGGAATAATTTTAGCTTTCAACTTTTAAAATAGAATAAAACATATTTTTAAGAGCAAACCCCACTGTGAAGACCATCTATATGATTTATCCCTAGACGGTACAAATTACTGGGAATTCATTGCATAAATGTCATGTCAGTGAAAGAAGATATTCTCTGTTCATTTTCTGTCATAAGCCTGACAATAATTCATTTTCATCAATAATTATTAGAATTATTACAGTCCACATGACATTTCTATAGTGTTATTAGTGTAATTGTGTTTTACACTAACTATCTGATTTGATCTTTACAACAGCCCTATGTGGTGGATAGGGTAGATGTTATAATGTCTACTTCTTCTTTCTTTTTTAATCTCTACCTTTTAAATAAACATTTTGGGCATTTAGTGACTTCATTCAGGTCATTAGAATAGTCATGGATGCAGTTATAATTCAAATATAGAATTGCCGATACCTTTTTCCAATGTTAATTCTATGTTGATCATTCATCAACTTTATTTATAAACCACCATTTGTTGAATATCTACCACATGTAATGCTATATGTAATGCACTGGACATAAAGAGACATAAGAGCTGCAAGGCAGAAGACACAATATAGAGTCTCTGACCTCAGAAACTTTGCAGTCTCAGAAAGACAAGTATACGAAGGCCTACCTAATTTTTAAAGGAAAATGAAATATATATAGTAAAGTCCTATGATAATACTCCATAATAATAATAATTTTTGTATATCGTAATTGGTGATTGGCTCTTTTTCTCCAAGTAGCACAGGTTCTCACACATGGGGTTGGGCAAAGAGAGGCTGGCAAAGCTAGGCAGGGAAATGGTTTGGCAGGTATGAAAATGTAAGGGACACCTGCATCTCAAGTATTCTTCTAGCTGAAAACTGGGAACTACTAAATGGTCAATTTGGGGTATTGCTGTCACTGTTCTGAATGTGCCAATCAGCTGCAAGACCTGGAATTGTCCCCACTGATATTTAAGCCAGAACAGACAACCACACTCACTGGCACCCAGGACCAGCATGGATTTCATTCTTGCATTTGGACTCCTGTTCCAACCCTGCCCATATCTAGGCAAATTCTGTCCTTTTTCATGACTAAAAAAAAATTACTATGTTGTCCAAATAAGATATGTGACATATGAAACAAAATAAAATTAAAATGCAAGCAAAAGTTCTTGGATAGCTGAAACATCCATTATTAAAATGGTTTTACAAAATTATTTTCTAGTTAATAAATTTGCTAATTAAAATAATGCAAAATATACTACACTTGAATTATTCACCTTGAAAATTTGATTTCAAGTTTTCTCATATCTACATACTAGAAGCAGATGTTTCTCAGGGAGATGGTGGAATGTGATTGCTTTCTTCTCTGTCAGGATTTGTATCTAGATGTCAGGAAGCCAAAGTCAGTCGCAGCAATAAGATACCATATGGGACTATTTTCATTATTTTATTTACTCTAAAGTTAGCAACACTATCCTGGTAACCTTTTAACAAGTTGAACCTGTGTTCATTAATACTCTTTCCACTCTATCATAATTGTTATTTATATCCAGGTCACAGACATAAACCTCCTTAGGATCCAGAAAATTAAAAGAAATGAGAGATGAACCAGGGTATAAAACATAGAAAATAGTGACTTTTAGCTAATTTAAGATCAAGAGTACTTCCTAAAAACACTCAAATCTAAAATGCTAAAAAAAAAAAAAAAAAGTTTGTATGCAAAAAAAAGTCTGTTAATTTAGTTGCTAATTTGTAATATCTGGTTTACTTATCCAGTTCCTAGACTATACCAAATGCCCTTTGATATACCAACTATGTATTATTTGTAGTGGTTTATCCAGAGATTAGCTTCGGACTTGGCAAGGATAGGTGCCTAATGAATATCTCATGAACAAATGATTAAAAAATAATGAATGAATGAATGAATGAATGAATGGATAGTTCAATTTTTGGAACAGGATAAATGTTCTGGGAAAAGTGAAATATATTGTATGTTGTTATATAAAAACTGATATTTTCTTATTTATATTCTTAATTCTTAAAAAAAAAAACCTCGTGAATGTACATAAGCATTTTCATTTATCAAATGAAGAAACTGATTCTCCAAGATGATAAGTATAGTTCCAAGGTCATATAATTATCAATAAGTGAAACTGATTTCTTTTGAACTCCAAAGTCCTCACATGCTCATTTTACTATTTTGAGTATCTTTTCTTAGCTCAGCTAAAATGCAAATACAGACTGACCATTAAAAAATAGAAAATTTTGATTCTTCTGACTGATCATCAATATTTTATTTCATGGACAGAGTGTTTCTACCCCCACAAACTAAACTGGAAGCCTTCTTTGCCTGGTTATTGGACTGTGTCAATATAATCAGCCCCATAATGATACAAATGTTAGGAAAGTTGAAATGTCAGTACAATGCTGCTAATTAAATGTAGACTGGATTTTGGGATGAGCTTCAGCACTCTCTGATACACACCATATCACCGATACCATATTTTCTATCTCTTTCTTTCAGCTCTTAGATGGGTCTTGGTAAATTATCAGTGCTCAAAAGCAGCATTCGAAAACTGAAGGGATGCTTTAAGTGCAATGGTGAAGATTTAAGGAATCTGAAATAGCAACCACAAAGAAAATCCTTCTGATAGTTATGAAAGCTCTTTTAGTTCTTTAGCAAAATGTCCTTCTTTATAGCCTTTGACAAACTTAAAGAAGTACTAAAATCAAAGAAGCTTCCTTGATGTTTGATTGAGACTTATCCTATAAAATGTGTTTTTAGAATAGCATTGATGGACTTTTCCAGTTACTCAAAAGAACTGAGATATGTCAATGTCAAATGGGAAACAGGGAAGAGCAAACTCAATCTCTGTCTTCTCCATAAGCCAGCCTGATGCTAAGCCAGGGGGGGCAGAAAGTGATAGCAAAACACCAGTAGGCATAACTGAGCCTCAGGCTATACTTTGGTCATTTTATATCTCCAAGGTATTCCAAGAGATGATTGGATCTGAGACTGACTCTCCACAGTGAGTACATTATAGTATGGTTGTAAAGAGCATGGACTTTAGACCCTTAGCCACTTCATGATTTGGGGAAAGTGTTTTATTCTCTCTGTTCCTCACACATATAAATGACATCTGCTTACTTGGTTATCACTCTAACCTCCTGTCTTTGTTGGCAGAAACTTTCTCCCACAGTACAGATTGAAAATGTCATTTTTCACTTTCTTAGTTTTCTTTACACCTGGCACCTGAGCTTCTGATTCAATCCAGTGAAATCCAGTGGGATCTCAGGGTAAGGCTGCTTAGAGACCTCTGAGATGTAAAGGG
>NW_006431210.1:5078785-5091399 GCF_000325575.1 Pteropus alecto
TCCTTTTCTTTGCAAGTAATTCTGCTTAAATGGTGATGCCAGGACTACAGCCACCCTGTAACCACGACAGACAAGGCTAAGAAAAAGGCGCCTATACAAAGGACGGCATAATGGAGATATGAAAAGACCCTAGATCCTTAATGATATTTGTAAATCAGTGCACCAGCTCTGGCACCTCCTTCCTCCGGTTATCTGCTTCTCAGTTGTCTATTAGAGGTGAAAATAACCATCCTCAATTTTAGCTAGCTCTTCTGTAATGATGGCTAATGGAATCATAACAGATACAATAATAATAACTCTCGATAAGGTTATTATGGGTGTTAAAGGAGAGAATGCATTTAAAACATAATGCATTAAAATATAATGCTTGACATGTATAGTTGTAGACAGTGGACAATATTTATAACACAAAAGCTATTTCTCAAATCTGGTCATTTTCTTCCTCCATGAATATTGTCTCTATTGTTTTTCTGACTATATTGCAACCAGTCTGGATCGTCTCTGTCTTAAGAGTTCATGGGTGACATTCCTAGAATTTGTTTTTCTTTGTATGAACCAATGTTTCTTCTGCCAGACTAACCCAATGCACAAATGGAGTAATCTAAACATTTTTTGTTTTGCTCCCATCCTACCTACTGATAAAATTGGGAACAAATTTCTAATTATTTGAGACATTTTTCATAGTGTCTCACATGTGCTTCCCCCCAAATTCTGCCTTTCCTTGATGTCAGCTACAAAGACCTCAGAAGCCTGATAAGCAGCCCGGATAAGCCTGATAAGCTACCTACTATAGTCACCTCCCTCTTGGCATTGTCACCTCCACTGGTGGCCTTACCTCCACCAGACACTTCTGGTGTCATGAAGACACTGTGAGACAACATGCCAGAGTAGTGTGCGCTAGGTTCCTCAGCATGCTAAAGCTTTGCACTGTTTTTTTTTTTTTTTTACAGAAACAGGGAACACGTGCTTCTCCCTATTTTGTGTCACATTTGGTATATGGATCTCAAGGTAGTTCTACCAAGGGCCCAATATCTTAAAGGAATTTTAATAAAAGTAAATTTTTAGACCTTTATTTTTAGCCTCTCTCTGCCTTCTAATCCTGTATATATTTTCTCCCTTTTCTAGACTTAAGCCCTTTAGGGTCTAGGCCTAGGAAGAGTTAAAAGTAGTAATTGTCATGCCTTATATAGAAACTTCTCTTCATTTCTATTAACTGAATTTTGACTAATGGGACAAATTTGTCTGCTTCTCTCTCTCTCTCTCTCTCCGTCTCTTTCTGTCTCTCAAATTTCCTAGAGGCAAATATAATTTTAGCAGTCCTTTCAACCAAACTCCTAATTATTCCCAGAGTCAGATGAAACCCAATCATGCTCAAAGCCTGGGTTTCATTTGGGACTTTCCTTTCTTACCACCCACTTTTACCAACTACCTAGAATTGTCAAGCAGGAAGAACACCTGTCATATCTTTTCCTCCCACTTCTTACTAAGTAGGGCACATTTTATCAATTCAGACTAAAAGAGAATGCTATTTTTCTCTAAAACTACAGAGAGTGTTTTTATCTTTTTTTTCCCATATAGTTCTCTGGAAATGATAGTAAACTCTAAAGACATGCTTGTTCACCTTCTTAATCCAATGCTTAAAAATCTCAGGGTCTGGGAATGATCCCAAGAGTTGGCCTAAATCCCTCACATTGAAGCACAAAAATAAAGTTCTTCTCTTTTGGTCCTGTGTGAAAACAGAGATGGACTGATCTACAATTCTTCTCTAACTTAGTATCACCTTTTAAGCAAATGAAAAAATGTGTCAAGTCTGTTTTCCTTCAATGCTGACAATTCTACATATGTTAATTATTTTCTTCCTCCATGTTTCTACCTTCCCAAGAAGTCCGTTCAGCTATTTCTTTGAAAGTCTTCATGTCTCTCATGCCTCCTGATCAAAGAAATTCCAGTTGCTTTGATCTTCCTTTATAAATTTTACTTTCTAGTGCTTTCTTAGTCATCATTGTCTTCCTCCTGTACCCTCTTTAGTATTTCTGTTCTGAATACAACTGACTTTCAATTCAATGCTAATAAAAACAAACACTACCTCTCTGAGGAGGTGATTAAGTAATAACCTAATAGTCACTCACGTCTTCTAACCAGACAATATTTCAACCCTAATGAGAAAATGTGGTAGGGATATGCTGCAGATATCATTCTTTAAAAATATATTGAGTAACAAAACTAGCATTGCATTCACAGAGGTTTAAAATCTCTAGGGCATTTGCAAAATCACCCTCAGAGAAAACTCCTTTAAATAATGGACTTTATAACATATATCCCTTGTTGTCTGGATGGCGTTTTATTAGTGCCACGCAGTAATTTGATTATGACAGGTAAGTGACACACTCTACAGAATTGTTTTATGGTAGTAAATGAACAGGAGCAAAGAAGAAAAGAAATAACAAGAAATGGGAAATTGGAAGAGCCCAGGATTTTTTACATGTAGAGATGGGTTTCGAGTGGGTCAAGGAACCATGTGAAATTCAGATGTTTGAGTATTAATCAATAGGATAAGTTTTCATATCAAAAAATTTACAAAATTTCCGAGCTTTCTTGCTGAGCCAAATATGCTATAGGAAAGGACACTTCTTAATTTTATTTTCTGCTTTCTGTAAACTCTGGTCGAACAAGAGTGGGAATCTTAAGAATGAAGACATTAAAGACAAAATAAACAATGAACTTTCAGAATAGTAAGGGACCCCAAATATGTAAATTCCATGAGCTGTCACTACAAAAAAGCACATTTGTGACAAATACAGGACATTGTAAATCCAGAATGGGGAGTTTTATTTTTTTTTTTAAATCTCAAGTAGGTCAATCTATCAACTATGGGATTCTTATCTGTGACCACAGATAAAAATAATAGGAAAAATCATCCAAATAATAATAGTCTGATCATATTCTCGTCTTCAAAATTCTAAACATGCTTGTCTACATACAGAGCCCAGCCATCTTTGGGGAAAATAAATAATGTATGAGGGTCAAGTAAAATTTTTCTATCCAGTTATGTCAAGCAGAGAATGAAAAATCACTGTTCAGATGTCCTTCACAGACAAACATTTCTACATTTCTTTCATTATGTTAGCAATGACTCAAACCTTTATTTCAAATAGCTGTGGGCATGTCAACATTGTTGTATTCTATTCAAAGCTATCTTTTTTTCAGTTCGTTAAAAAAAAGAGAGAAAATAAATAAGCTAAATAGTCAATCAGCTATTTAATAGACATTGTTGAAATGCCTCCTACATGCCAGGTACTGTGCTAGAATCTGGGCACAGAGGAATAAAACCCAATCCAGGTGCTCCAGTGGCTCAAAGTTCAGTGGAAAGAGAACAACTATAGAAAGAGAACAGCTTCTGAATCTACTGTGATAAGTTACTGAGATGTTATGAATGAGACGTTGGCACGAGAAAAAAATGGATTTTCCTTTGCAAAAGCAACAAAGTCTTTTTACTAAAAATCTCTTAACTAAGAGATTCAGGTTTTTTTAGGCACATAACGCGGTGGGTGACATTCTAGGAAAAGGGAACGGTCTGGGCAAATGTATAAATGATCATAAAAACATGGTGCCTCTGGGGAACTGTGAGCAGTTCGAGTTGACTGGAGTTGGAGAGTGGAAGAAATTATGAGAAAAGCCATACTAGCGAGGGTCTTAGACACTCTATTAAGGAAGAGACTTATACTGCAAACCATGAAGGATCATGAACGATTTTAGCACGGCTCTGATGTAATCAGAGAATATAGCACAGAGGTCATTGGGTCACACAGACAGTGGCAGGACATGAAGCTTGGACTGAGGTGGTGGTAACAGAGATATGAGTTACTAAGAATTTGGTAACTGGATGAGAAGAGGAGCTGTCAAAAACTGATTTTAATTTTTGAAAACAATCACCCTTGCCCAGGTCATCCTTAAATTTCTGGAATTTAATTCCACCTTGTTTTTAATTCTGAAACTACCTTGTATTTTGTGGTTGAGGAAAGTTGCTTTCATTTCTAAGACTGAACTATTGAATAGGTTGGAAAAGATTTAAGAACGGCCAGAGAAATGAGACATCCAGAGATCGGTCTTGAAGAGAAGCCCTGGGGTCTTCTGTTTAAGGACTGACTGCTGCATGAACAAAGTAGTAATTAACTGAGTCCAAAAGTGAGTGTGATTTTTAAGTGCAGTATGAGAAGACTGGGTTGGTCAGACCAGATGTTTCCCAGTTCGCTTTGGGAAACCAAAGCCCCAGAGAAAGGTTTGGAAAAAGCCACCAGGGACCACTAACCTGTGACAATAGTTGATTGCCTTGATAATGATCTTTCCTCTCCACAAGTTTCCAGTGATAGGAAATGTGGAAACATAATGACCATTTGCCTAATCAAGTCCATTCTTAGCTAAGCTGGGAACAATGCACAGAGCACTTTTAAAGCCGCTATTGTTATTCTCTGACCTTCAAAAGCGGGTAGGGGAGATATGTGGTTATCCAGTTTGATTTAAAAACTCTTTCAGCTAAATAACACCAGTCTTATATTCTTATTGACATTCTTCTCCAGGAAAACCCGGTCACCCCCACCCCCTGATTAGAAGAGGGTGCTATCTGAAACTAATATAATATTATATGTCAACTATAATTGGAAAATTAAGAAAACATTTTTTTTTTTAAAGAAGAGGTACTTACAATTCTTACAATTGTTTGAGCCACTGGCACAGTTTTTGCTTTGAAGATTGTTAGAGGTATTTGTTCTTCTTCTGATGAAAAATGCTTGTAATCTGGCCAGCCAGTCAGAAAACACCGTCTCTTAAATTTGATGACATAAACTTGTATCAGTTTTTACAAATACCATCTGTGGCTTAGTACTAGGTGAGTGAAAGAAAATAGAAACCCATTCTGAAAGAGAAGAAGCTAAAACCTACTAACACTTAAACCTTACTACTCAGAATGATCCATAGACCAGCAGATCAGCTTCAACTGGGAACTTAGAAACGTGAATTCCTGGACACCACTCCAGGCCTGCTAATTCAGAATCAGCATTTAACAATATTCTCCAGGTGATTCCTGTGTGGCTTCATAACGCAGACATTTAGGGTAAAAGTAGCCAAGTGGCTTGTTCTTTTTAGACTTCTAACCACATGTTTTTGAGTTTTGTCTCACTCTAAGGTAGAGACTCTTGGCTCTTTTTTCTTTCTTTCTCTTTTCTTTCTTTTAGCACACATGGATCTTTTTAGCACTCTGGTAAAGGCTATAAATCTTTCTACATAAAAGTTTCTAAATAATAAAAATAAAATACATATGATAAAGGAAACCAATTATACTGAGATACAATTATCAAAATCATAATAAAAGGAAATGTGAGGTGAATTCTACCAAACATTTGAAAAAAAACTATTAATCTTTCCCAAACTCTTCCAAAAAAAAGAAGTGGATGGAACACTCCCAAACTCATTTTACAAGGCCAGCATTACTCTGCTACCAAAGCCAGACAAGGACAGTACAAGAAAAGAAAATGATAGGCCAATTTCCCTCATGAAAATGATGCAAAAATCCTCAAAATACTAGCAAAACAAATTAAAAGAATCATATACCATGAGCACTGGGACTTATTCTAGGGATGCAAGGATGGTTTAACACATGCAAATCAATAAATGTGTTATATCATATTAACAAAATAAAAGATAAAAATCATATGATCATCTCAATAGATGTAGTAAAAGCATTTGACAAAATTTAACACCTTTTCATTATAAAAACTCTCAACAAACTGAGTAGAGAAGACATACCTGAACATATTACAGGCTATATATAGCAAGCCCATAGCTTGCAACATATTTAATGGTGGAACACTGAAAGCTTTTCCTCTAAAATCAAGAACGAGACAAGAATGCCATTCTTACCACTTTTATTCAACATGGTACTGAAGTCCTAGCCAGAGCAATTAGGCAAGAAAAAAAAAATAGGCATACAAATCAAAAAGAAAGAAATAAAACTGTCTCTATTTGAAGTTGATATGATCTTATATATAGAAAACCCTAAAGACTCTATCAGAAAATGGTTAGAACTAATAAATTAAGTAAAGTTACATGATACAAAATCAATATAAAAAAATCAGTTGCATTATTTTACATCAACAATGAACTATCAGAAATAGAAATTAAGAAAACAATCTCATTTATAATAATGTCAGAAATAAAACATTTAGAAATAAATATAAGCTAGGAGGGGAAAGATGTATACACTGAAAATTATAAGACATTTAAAAAGATATAAAAAAAAGAAAAATATTCTGTGCTCACAGATTAGAAAAATTAATATTGTTGAAACGTTCACACTACCCAAAGCAACCTACAGATTCAAAGCAATTCCTATTAAAATGGCATTTTTCCCCACAAAAATAGAACAAACGATCCTCAAATCTATATGGAACCACAAAAGAACCCCAATTAGCCAAAGCAATCTTGAGAAAAAAGAACAAAGCTAGAGGCATCACACTTCCTGATTTCAAACTATTTTAAAAACCTGTAGCAATCAAAATAGCATGGTATTGGCATTAAAACAGACACATAGATCAATGGAACAAAATAGAGAATCCAGAAATAAACCCATGCATATATGGTTAATTAATTTATGACAAAAGAGCCAAAATAGTAGAGAAAGGATAGTTTCTTCAATAAATGATGTTGGGCAAACTGGACAGCCACATGCAAGAAAATAAAGCTGGACTCCTGTCTTATACCATATTGAAAAATCAACTCAAAATGGATTAAAGACTTAAATCTAAGATCTGAAATTTTAAAACTCCTACCAGAAAACATAGGAGGTAAACTCCTTGACATAGGTCTTGGCGATAATTTTTGGTATTTGGCACTAAAAACAAAGGCAGCAAAGGCACAAATAAAAGGGTGGGATTACATCAAACATCAGACTAAAAAGTTTCTACACAGGAAAAGCAAAAAGCAAATGTGTGAATTATATAATTCAGTCTTAAAAAAATAAGGAAATCCTGTCATTTGAGACAACATAGATAAATCTGGAGACCATTACGCTAAGTAAAATAAGTCAGAGAAAGACAAATACTGCAAGGTATCTGTGTGTGTGTGTGTGTGTGTGTGAAGATTAACTTAAAGAAACAGAGTACAATAGTGGTAGCTAGGGGCTGGTGGGTGAGAGAGATAGGGAGAGGTTGGTAAATGGGTACCAATTTTCAGTTGTAAGATGAATAATTTCTGAGGTTCTAACATATAACATGATGACTATAGTTAATAACACTGTATTGTATGATTGAATTTTTAACATTAAATATGTTAAAATAACAATTGTTAATAGCATCATATGTTTTAGATTGAAATTTGCTAAGAGTAGAATGTAAACATTCTCACCACTCATTCACCCAAAAAAGTTATGGGGTGGTGGATGTGTTAATTAACTCAATACAGGGAATCCTTTCAAAATGTATACATATATCAAATCATCATGTTGTATACTTTAAACATCTTACAATTTTATTTGTCAATTATTCCTTACTGAAACTTGGGTAAAAGGAAATGTAAGGTTAGTAATACATATACTTTTATATTTATGCATTGAATGACAATATCTAGAGGTAGGACTGATACTCCCATCATTTGAAATAGTGTCAAGCATCAACCATATTTGAGAATATCTGCAATAATTATAATGTGATGTAAAAATATCTAAGTCAAAATTATACATATGGCTAATACTCCTGTGGCTTCTTACTAACATTCATAACTAAAGGAAATATTAAATATCAGTTTGAGGTTAGTAAAAATTAAGATGTAATTTTCTTCCAAACTAAGTTAATAAATACCCCTGAATTCTTCCCACAGACCCTCCCCGCAGTTGAGAACTATTGTTCTAGGTGGTTAATGTATATTGTGGTACGTGTTTTAACTCAGTCTTGCTCTGAGGTGGGTGAGGGGACCTTGGGCCATCTCCATTCAGTCCCCTTCAAGTGCATGATGGAGGGAGGAGTGAAGGGGCTCATGTCCTTTCCCACCTACTACCTTTTTAAGTACTCATGATGGATAAAGAGCATAATAGTGGCCTACCTTTTTAAGTACTCATGATGGATAAAGAGCATAATAGTGGCCTCAGGAAACAGAGGAGGATAAAACAACTTAATGGTGGGGCAAACATTTCACTTTCTTATTTAATTTTTAATAAAAAGGCAAAATAAACAAAAACAAAGCCTGGTATGTAGTAAGTAAGCACTCAACAAATATTTGATGAATCAAAGCGCTAGAAAGAAAAATATTCAAAAGGATGTTATCTAATAACCACTACTTCATTTTAGTGATAAGCTACACCTAATTGACTTGTGATATTTCTGTTTTAGGATAAAATTAAAATAAGCCAGTTGAATTTAACACCCTCTTAAGTTTATTTAAGTTGCAAAATTTGATAATTTTAGTATAAACAGATGGACCTGGGACAGGATGATCTGATATCGTGTTCAGGAAGTGGCTTTGGCACTGTCAAGTACAAGGTAATTTAAATCCACCGAAGTGTTCTCATTGTTAATATTTAAGTAGTTCTGTGAAATGTGTCCATTTATTTCACAATTTAAAATAAACAATCTTAATAGCAATCTTTTAGTATTTCTCAACAAAATTATCACCAAGCACAGTGAGAAATAGCTTTATATTATCTATGAATTCATGTTTAGGAATCTAAACCTTAATCCACAATATCCACCCTTCGATCATTAGGTCTTTCAAAAAAAATCACTTATAACTGAGAATTGATTATATTCATGACAGATGTTGAAAATGAAGCAAAAACAGAGGCTTAAGCTTTTGCTATCCTGTCTTCATTATATGTTTTCAGATAAAATTGAAGAAGTTGAGGCTGTTAATTTTTATTTTAGTGTAAATATTACAAAAGTAGGGTGCTCTGGAGTAATTTTTATTATTCTCATCCTCGTCGATCTGAAGCACACAACTAGAGATCAAGAAATTCTTTTCTGCAGTAAATTAGACTCCCTATTTGCTAAGAAGTTCAATTCTAAAGGTTCTTTCTTAGGTCCATCTGTTTATATGTCTGATGTGACCTCCTACACATAAATCCTAAGCTTACATCTAGGTAGTAGGAAGAGGAGATGGTCCAAGGTGTTGTCATGTATAAATTTTAGAAGAGATTCTTTATTCAAAGCAGTATTTTTCAAAATAGAGAACCTCAGGTTACAGGACCTGCACATTTGAAGTATTTTCTTCCCTAGCCATGACTTTCTACACTTACTGTATTTTATGTGGTCCTGATACTAGATTCTACTCTTATTTTAGTTCAAAGTAAGCAACCTCATTCTTTCTAGAACTAAACAAGATATATAAATTGTATATTTGAGAGAAACATAAAAGACCAGAAAGAGCTTGATCTTTGGCATCCAATAATCCAACAGACCCAGTTTAGATCCTGACTTCCTCATTTTTATCATAGTAACATTAGGTAAGGAGCATTCATTCTCTCTCGCTCTCTCGCTCTCTCTCTCGCTCTCGCTCTCGCTCTCGCTCTCTCTCGCTCTCGCTCTCGCTCTCTCTCTCTCTCGCTCTCTCTCTCTCTCTGTTCAGGCATCATAAAATACATCAATCGGTTTGTAAAAGCTGGTTAGAACAATACTTGAAGTATTCCTAACTCAAAATTTTGTGAATGTAATGAAAGAACTCATGAAAAATGAACTTACACTCTGAAATAAGAATGATATATTTTAATAACAGTTTTATTGAGATATAACTCACATACTATAAAATTCGCCCTTTTAAACTGCATGGTTAGTGCTTTTTAGTAGACTCATAGATTCTACTGCTATCAAATTCCAGACCATTTTTATCATCCTCCAAGATCATCCCCATACTCGTTAGCCATCACTCCCCCATCCTTTCTCCCATCTCCTGGCCCCAGCCCCTGGCAACCACTGATCTATTTTTTATTTCTTTGGAAATGTCCATTCTAGATATTCAATATATGTGAGATTATACAATATGTGCACTTTGGAATCCGGCTTCACTCCCTTAGCACAATGTTTTCAAGGTTCGACCATGTTGCAGCACGTGTTAGTATTCCACTCCTTTTTATGGCCGAATAGTATTTCATTGTATGGATATATACTTTGTTACAGTTGATGGAGATTTTTCACATTTTGGCTTTTTTGGTTTACACTTTTTGGCCTCTATGATTAATGCTGCTATGAACATTTGTGTCCAAGTTTCTCTGTGGATATATGATTTCAATTCTCTTGGGCATGTATCTACACATGGAAATATAAAAGCATCTGCTTTGGCTTTTTTGGTTTACACTTTGGCTACTATGATTAATGCTGCTACGAACATTTGTGTCCAAGTTTCTCTGTGGATATATGATTTCAATTCTCTTGGGTATGTATCTACATGTGGAAATATAAAAGCATCTGATAACTCTATGTTTAACTTTTTGAGGGACTGCCAAACTATTTTCCAAAGTGTCTGCCACTTTCTCCCCAGTGATGTATGAGTGTACCAATTCCTTCACATTCTCACCATCACCTGTTATTTTCCATTTTTATTGTTAATATTATTATTGTAATCATCCTAGTGGGTGTAAAGTGGTGTCTCATCATGATTGTGATTTGCATTTCCCTAATGACTAATGATCCTGACCATCTTTTTCTGTATTAATTGTCCATTAATATTTCCTTTGGATAAATGTCTATTCAAATCTTTTGCCAGCTTTTAAACTGGGTCACTTGTTCTTTTAATTCTTGGGTTGTAAGAGTCTTTGACATATTCTGATGCAGTGTGGCTTCTTCCTTCTTTACGTGATTCTCTTACCTTATTCTGTCTGGTATAGAATGCATTAGTTCTTGGTCCAAAGGGCCTTTGAATGTGTGGAAGCAACCTTAGTTGCTTACATTTATATCTGCTCAACATTTATTTTAAATATATACTTTTTAATTTATCAGTGGTCTTATATGGAAGATTATATCTTCAATACTTTTTGCCATAAGCAAGTGATTTTTTTAAAAAAATATTCAGCTTTATTTAAAATGTCTGCCTATTATTTGTGCAACTCAATTGCTAAGTGGAGTTCTCTGCCTTGTGTCTCCATTGTCTGCATAGAGAACACTTTCTGCGAATCAGTAGAGGTTGGAAGGGTTATATATGCTCCCTGGCAGGAAGTCACTTCCTGATTAGCATCTGATCTGAAAATAACTTTCCCCTGCATAGCGTTTCCTGTTTAACATGATTAGCTATTCCGTCTTCAGGTGAAGCACAGGAAGGAGCGTTGCCATTTCATTGCTCTGCACCCTATAGTATGCAGGTTTTAATTTTCGAGCTTAAAAGGAAAACTTCCTCTGGCTCACTCTCCTGAATTAAATCCAAATCCTAGGATTTTTCCATTGCTGTTTTCCAGTGACTAGACAAGTGCCTAGGACATTGTAGGTACTCAGTAAAATATTTGCTGAATGAATTAATTCAAGGACTTTTATAAACTTTCTAACCTCATTCCATCTTATAATCAGGTCATACTCTGAGTTCAATGAGTTTTTCTCCATTTCCTGAACTCTCCACGTGCTTTTCACATTATTTTTTCTATGAAATTTCTTCTGCCTGAATTGCCTTGTTATGGGCCCTTTCTACAGTGCCAATCGTTCCCATGACACATTATGTGTACCACCTCAATTATGACTGTCACCATAGGCTACCTTGTATTCTATTCAATTGTAAACACTATTACATATACATTACATGTCACACATCTCTTATGAAAAGGCATTTCAGATCCTCACTTGTCCCTTGGGCTAATCACTGTTGTGTAGACCAGTTCTTCATGGGTTCAGACACACTCCAGCTGATATTACTCACTAGTACCTCACCTCTTACCCATGTTTAGCCTCTTTCTTCTCCCGCAGTGGGTCATCCCTGCAGATACCGAGGCATTAAATACTGTAGGAATTCACTTGGCTTCCATACAAGCATCATCCAGAACTATAAGCCAATTAAACCAAATGGGACAAAACTCACCAAAGGAAGACAAAAACTGGTAAATAAATATTTCCAAACTTTTCCTTATGATTAGATGTTCCTAAAAAGTATTCAGATAATCTCTCAAAAGACTATCTTGTGAGATCAAGCAATCGTTCACATTTTATAGCAAGCAGTAGCCAGCTCTATAAAAAATTCTTTTTTTCCTTCCAATGCCACACTATTCCTTTCCTTCATGCTACTTGAAATGTCACTTCCTGATAAGAATGCACATAAGCCTTTGCCATAGGCTTTGATTTCTGGAAAACCCAGACTATGACACATTATGTGCTGATTCACAATATTAGGAAGAAAAAATGAAGAAAAATACAGTTTCCGCCTTGAAGGATCTGACTGGGGAAACATAAATGATTAACTCTAATTGAGGGTACCCTCTGCAATATTTATACTATGAACATGTAAGGGAACAGAGATGAAATGATATTAAATTCTTCTAGTGGACATGAATTTGAAAGATTCAATAGGGACTATAACACTGAATTAGGCTTCAAGGAATAAAAATCATTATGCCGAACAGATAAGGTAGGTGAGAAAAGGCAATGAAAACCAAGAGA
>NW_006431210.1:5091517-5103976 GCF_000325575.1 Pteropus alecto
TTAATCATCTGGTTTTCATATTTGATTATGAGTTCCTTTTGAAAAGGAACAAATACTAAGCAACTTGGTATAATTTATTCTTCCTTTCATTCTTTCAATAAAGACTTGCAAAGTGCCTAGCACTTAATATTTAATACTCGCTCAATAAATTGGTGTTGTTTGGGTCTGAGTTCTTAGCTAGCTTTTGTAAACCGAAAAGAAATATGAATGTCTAAGTGACGTTTGTTATCTAAGAGCAGATAGAAACCCATCACTTTGTTATTTTAATAGGGTTTTTGATTTAATATGAAAAAAAGAAGTTGTACGTGATTGCAGCTGTACAAGGCAGCCTCATCATGGCTGCTGAAAGAATTTCTGTGAACAAGTGTTCATGCGCTGTCCTCCTTCAATGTAGCCAGATGATTTCAATTCATATCATTAGGGGAAATGATCTGAAGGCTATGGAAGATTTCAGGGACAGAGGAATCATCAAGACACAGAAACGTTTTATGTTCTTTTCTTACCATATTAGATCTCTTGTAAATGTGTGGCTATATTTTACTTACTATTCTATGAAAATCAGACTTCTTATTTTTTAAAATCACTTTATCTAACACCTGCTGGGCACCTACCATTTTTCTGATATTGTGTTAAATGAGAGAACAGGAAATGCAAATCAATTTATTCTTCTTCGTCAACACAATAGATTGATGGTGGTTGCCTGGAGCACTGGGATGAGGGTTTTGAAGCTAAATATAGGCTCAGACTAAAAGAGATTCATGATCAATAAGCGATGTCTGTCTAGGAAGAAGGAGGGGTGTGCTGGAACTCATTTGTCTCATATTTGGGTACAGGATGAATGACAATGCTTGCTGTCTTGGAGCTCATAACGTAGTGATGACACTTGTGGATAACTAACTAATAGAGTGTAACAAAGTGGTACTGGAGCCTGGAAGCAGGGGGTGGGGTGAGGTGGGGAGCGCACCTAAAGAATTCAGACTTCATGGAGGGCAGGGTTGAAGATCTTTCAAGAAGAGCTACTTTTATTTATTTTATATCCAGTGTTTTCCTGTATTTCCATTTGAAAAACACTGTTGTATGATTAAAAAATACATGAAAAACACTGACTTGATCTAACTCTTCTAAAAGTTATTTTCCAGAATATTTACTTGTTCTCACCATGGACAGCCTCTGGAATATTGGTTCTCTTTCTAAGTATGTGCATTTACTCTTCCTGAGGAGAATATGAGCTCCCTAGAGACAAGGGCCAGGGCATCTGAAATCTCACGCTAACATGCAGCAATGTCCTTATCTGATGCTTGCTTGAACAGCAGTATTTTTGCCAAAGGGTCATTCAAGAATAGAGAGAGTTAAATTGATTACATTTCAGCTGCAGGGCCAATACAATCATGGAATATGGTGGTTATACAAGGAATGTGAAAGGCTTATTAAACTTGAACTACATGGGTAATTTAAAACGACAACAAAAGGCTCATTTTCCTTGACAGCAGGCAGAAGAATCATCTAGCCTGGCTTCTTAGTGTTCAGGTTCACTTTGCCAGGGTCACTCAAGCGGCTTTTCGTCCTTTGTTCTAAGTGGAGACTGGTGGGCCATGTCATGCCTTCTGGCTCGGCAGACAAAACACTTACAGTTTAGACCACAGAGCTCTCAGCTCAAGAAAGGGCAAAAACTTGGACAAACCTAACAGACAGATGATCGCCTTTGGTTTGATTCCAAATGAGAATCAATGCAGCATGGCAGCTGATGGAAAGGGACTGCACAAGGTAGAGATAAATTAATAAGATAACTATATAATTTTGCAGTCCTTTGGCACTTGGCCGGGCCAGCAGGAGCGCCACAATAAATCATAATTTTAAGGCTGCCACTGCCAGAAAAGCATGTAAAAATTAGCATTTTCACTGAAGCTGAATGAAGGTCTTCCTTACTTTTTCTTTCCTCTCCTCCCTTCCTTTCCCCGTCCCTTTCTTCGCCCTCCACAGCGTGGCACTTTCACAGAATAGCCTGTATGAGCAGACTCCATGACCAAATCTGGAACATTTTCCACAGTAACCTTCAATCCTAAAAAGTTGATAATGAAAGAATGCATATATGAGAGAGAAGCATGTAATGTGCTTTTCGAATTCCCAAAGCTTTGGCAAAGATGGAATAAATTTAAAACTTTATAAGGCTTTTACGTTCAGACTTTAAACATAATAACATCAAGAAAATGTTAAATTTAACATTCCTTTTTTTTTTTTTTTTGTAAGTTGGTGGGCACTGAGTTGATAAACTTTTATTTTATAATCAGGGGGTTGCCACGTCCATTCAGTTAGGAAAGTTAAGTGAAAATACTGATCTCCCAATGAATAGATAGAGTATTTTTTCACAAACTATATCTGCACTTGGGGAAATGGAGAGGTAGCTGGGCAAGAGCGAACATATCCAGCGGTAAGAGGTTTTAGGGGAGAGAACTGAGGTAGATATAGCTCTGGAACTCATTAGCAAACAGGTTGTGTTAGAATGGTAGATTGAATTAATGGCCTCATTTCTTCTCCCTTCCCAGTATCCATGTCTTTTGCAATATGATTTTGTACTTCCTCCCATTACTTCCCTACTGTTTGACTGTAGGCTCATCCATGAAACTTGCTTTGGCTAATAGGATGTTAGCACACTCAATGCAAGCAGTGAACCACTGCCTAGAGGAGCTGGGTTCACTGTAGTCCTTTGTGTTCTGCTTCTTCCTTTGCCATTTGTCTTTTCCGGCCTCCCTCAGTGCATCCACATCTCTAATTTCAGAAGTCATCATCTATTTTTTAGAATCCTAGTGAGAAAAATCCATCCCCATTTTAGCTCAGGATTTCATAACAGGACTTAATTGTATCATCTGGTTTCTGCAACTTTAGTAGGTTCAGAACAATTTTTTTGGGGGGAGAACACTTTGTCACATCTTCTAACATATGCTGAAAAACACAGGCCTTAATGTTGAAGTGAAAATACTTTAAGGAAGAGATTGTCCCACACAGATCTTGTGCAATCTAAAGCAAGTGTTGGCGAACTTTCTGTAAAGGGCCAGATAATAAATAGTGTAGGCTTTGCAGACACTGTGGTCTCTGTCATAACTACTTGGCTCTGGCATTGTAGAGCAAAAGCAGTTCTAGAGAATGCATAAATGAATGGGTGTGGGTGCATTCCAAAACATTTCATTTTTACAAATAGGTCATAAACAAAATTTGGCCTATGGACTGCAGTTTGCCAACCCTTGTTCTAAAGTACAACCCAGTACTTTTAAAACCCTTTAAAATCTAAAGTAAAACATTTACATTTTAAATGTACATGTGAAAAGTACTGCAATAAAGAATGCATTTTTTAGCAACTATCTGACCATTTTAAGCTTCTACTCATCTGACTGTAAGAAAATCTCTGCATCATGATTTTTATACTTTTTACTTTTACTGAATTAAAATTGTGATTATTATTGAGTGCAGGTTATTGTAAGAAAAAAATTAAGATCCTTGAGTTTCATAAAGTAATCCATTAGTTTTTCTCATAATGGCCTCATAAAAAATAACAAATTCTTTGGAAGCCGTTCAGTTTCAGAGTTATACTTAAGTATTTTTCTATTTTGTAAATATTTAATTTTTTAAATTCATTTGAAAGCAAGGTCTATTTAAATACTGGATCTTTTCTTGGGAATTTCATAGTCCTCATTCCATGATGAAGGTGGTAACTAGTTGCCATGGAGATGATTACCAAAGCTCCATTGAGGTTTGTGATTTCTGGTGGGAAATGAGCATCAAGAACAAATGAATTTTTTATAGCACTTTTAAATTACAGAACTAACCTTTAAACTGACCCTATCATATTATCTGTGGGATTATCTACTTATAATTACTTCTGCTGGTAATGAAAAGTTGTTGGATATTAATACTAAAGCTGAGCTGTATGGCACACAGAATTAGACATAGCTATAGTCTATATTCTGAATTCAAACCACAATTCTCTCCTGGGAGAAAGAGCTAGAAGAATAGCTTCTTAAGGTTTCTGAATGTTGTTAGGTATTTTTGTAAATACAGGCTAGAAAATGTAGATTTGAGAATTTTTGCCTCCTGACATGTCTACGCCAGTAATTTTCTGGGTAGACTGATGGGAAAAGAGTTGGACTGGTAATTAAAATTAGGCTCAAGTCTCTTACAAAGTCCCCTAAGACTAAGATTGACACATTTAACAAATGAAAATACAGGATGCCCAGTGAAATTTTAATTCTGAACAACGATTGTTTTTAGTATATATATTCCGTACAATGTTATACTTAAAATTATTCATTGTTTACCTGAAATTAAAATTTGACTGGGTATCCAGAGTTTTATCTGGAACCCTTCCTTAGAGATATCACATGTATAATTTTTCTGAGCCTCAGTAGTTTTAGTTAGATTAGTTTTTATCTAAATACTTTCTGGCTCTAATAGGATTTTTCAAGGCTAACTGCTATAACAAGGGCTCTTCACTTCTCAGTGGCTTTAATACAACATGTGGTATTTTTCTTGCTCATACACATCCACTGGGGTTCAATAGGCTGCCTTCCACATGGTGGTTCAAGGACGTATGTTCCTGTGTTTCCTGGCTTTGTCATTTTCAAAATATGATCTCAATAAAATTGAACAGTAAAGCACACCCCTCCCATTGGTGAAAACCAGTCATAGTTACTACCTAGACTGAAGGTGCTGGTGAATATTAAACTAATCATATTCCCAGAAATAAGAAATAAGTTCTATGGGTCTCTAGCCCGTTTCTGCCATAAGCCTTTATTTTACTCATCCATTCACTCACTCATGTGCCTAACACTGCTTTAGGCACTGAAGACAGAGTACTGAACAAATTGCAAAAGTCTCTGCCACTGGAAAGTTTGTTCTAGTAGAAAGAGATAGAAAACAAACAAACAAATATAAATGGACATTAGCTATTATGCAGTATACAAAGATAGAGAGTTAATGGAGGGGTGTGTTAGATAGAGTTGGTAGAGCCTCTCTGAGAAGGTGATATTTGAGCAGAAACCTAAAGGAAGTGAAAATATCTGGGGGAAGAGGATTCCAGACAGAAAAGGCAGCAAGTATAAGCTCTAAGGCAAGAATGCATTTGTGTGAAGAACAGCAAGAAGGCTGGAGTGGCCAGAGCAGGGGGAGCAAACATGGGTGGCAGGAGAACAGGTTAGAGATGCAGGCCATTACAAGGACTGTTGCTTTTACTCTGAGATGTGAAGCCATTGGAGTGGTTGAACAAAGGAGTAATATAATCGTACTAAATTTTAAGTCAGATGTTTAAAGAATTTGTGCTGCTTTAATGAGTATACACTAAAAATGAGCAAGGCTATAGCAAGATATCAATTTCAAGATTGTTGCAATATTCCAGGTGAGAGATGATGAGCCAGAGTAGACAGAGTAAAATTGGTAAGAACTGGATGTGTTTCCACTATATTTCAAAGGTAGAGAAGAGATTTGCTGAAGGTGCCATGTAATAAAAAGTGAAAAGGCTAAGATCACTCTGAAGTTTCAGGCATGAGCAACTAGTCCAATAGACTGACATTTACTGATATGAAAAGTCCATGAGAGGAGAAGGTATAGGGCTACTGGAGATTAAAAGGTTTGGATTTTGAATAAGTTAAACTTGTAATACCTATTAGTCATTCAGGCAGAGAAATATGTCTGCATTTCAGTGGAGAGTTTGAGGTTAGAGGTATAATGGAAGTCATCAAGCAATAATACTGGATGCAACTACCAAGAGAATGAATGTAGACAGAATAAAGTAGAGGTGTAAAGACTGAGCCCTGGAACAGTTCAACACTGAGGGATCAAAGAGATGAGAAAGAATAAGCAAAAAAAAACAAACAAACAAACAAACAAAAAAAAAAACTAAGATTGAATAGCCAGAGAATAAGCAAGTAATTCAAGAATACATTCAATTGGATGCCAATGGAATCAAAGTTTCAAATACTATTGATTGGTTAAGTTGAGAATTCATTAAGGGCCATTAGATTAAGCAATGTGGATATCACTGATACCCTTTCAAGAGCTAATTTGATGGAGAGATGTAGATGAGAGCCTAACTGAAGTCAGTTCAATAGAGAACAAGTAGATATTCTTCAGTCATTTAGAGAAGCTACTTAAGGGGGATCAGATCTGCACACTCAGAAAATGGCCTCAATCAAAGTCAAAGATCATACGCTGCCAGGCTTATCATGATTGGGCCTGGGAGGAGGGTCAACTGTTTGAAAAGCCTGCCTCCCCCTATTATTATCCTTTTCACCACTTCCTATCTCCCCCACTCCCAGAGCATCCCATATATCTCACAGGTATCCAGGGTCCTTAAATGTCAGTTAAAATTACATTTTGGAATGTAACTGGTGATAACAATAGCTACTGTTATTGCATTTATTATATTACAAGTGCTGAGTTAAGTGCTTTAGAAATGTTATTTCATTTGTTCTTTGCAATGGTCCATGAGGTAATTATTATTAAACTTATAGAGGCTTAGAGAAATCTTTAAAAAGTTGCTCATGCTGATCCAGATTGCATGTCAAACTCGAAAGCCATAATTTTTTTCATTTCACAAATGCTGCGCCTATGACAGCTCCTTTTGCTGCTTTTTTCAGGAGTTTGTGTTTAACGTATCTATGATAACAGAACGTGTTTGAACTGCCTTGAAGAGATTCAGGCATTGATGAATAGGTAGAGGTGATCTCATCTGAGTGGCATGGGAGACTTCTAAGATCACACTATGGGTACTCGCCCTAATACATAAAGGTAAAACTAACAGATAAATGTTTGAGGAGGACAGAGATGTCTTCCCTGTCAAAGTGAAAACTGTTGGATCTTTCTCCTTACAAGTTAAAGCATATATAACAGAGAAATCGATCCTGTTACACCAGCATTCATTGGCAACTGAAATGTTCTAGGAAAATCATTTGTGACATAAACAGGGAAGAAGTGGACAGACAACTTTTTAAAAATCTTCTATTTACCTACGAGAGGCATCCTATTATTATCCCACAGGAATTCACTTTCCCACTTGGTTTGCCAGGAGAGGGAAGGAAGACCTGACAAACAAAATGCCTTCGTTTGCTTCACTGTGAGATTTCCATTAACCACACAGAAGTTCACGTCGGCACACTGTGTGTTTGCACAGCCTGCACTGGCATCTTTTCAAGACCCACCATTGTCTGGAAAAACTTCCAAAGTCCTGAGTCTATAATAAAGTAAATAGTGTGCACAGTCTTAACTGTCAGGCTCTGTTTTTATAGTGCCACCTGTGACTATCACCAGTTGAATTAAATCTCAACAAAACCCAACAAAATGCATGATGTGTTAAATGTATTCTTGTGCTTGTTGGCACATTAGGCACTTTCTGCAGGGCATTTTCTCTCCACGAAACTATTGGAAATTTGATGATAAATTGCAAATAGAAATTCATTCTCTGAGTTTTATTGAGAAACGTTTCCTTAAGTAGTAACCATAAAGTATTTTCCCTTAAGAGTTCGGATTAGGTACATAGTAGGATGGTATCACTAGCAATTATTTTTATAGCCTGGTTTTTCAAAACCACT
Source organism: Pteropus alecto (assembly GCF_000325575.1). Classification (NCBI taxonomy): domain Eukaryota; kingdom Metazoa; phylum Chordata; class Mammalia; order Chiroptera; family Pteropodidae; genus Pteropus; species Pteropus alecto. Next base: position 5,099,095 of record NW_006431210.1, read on the forward strand.
TGCCCATGTATTTTCTTATTTGCTTGAAACAAATATCATTATTATTATCTCATTTTGTTCATTAGAAAATTACTGCTCAAAATAGTTCAAGGATATTTCTAAACTTATTTATCTAGTGAGTAGTAGACACAAGGTGTAAGTAAGTGTCTGTAGTTCTACCTCTAGGGCCTATAATTTTTTCTGCTACTCATCTTCACATACAAACCTACTAGATCTTTGCTATTCAAAGTATGGTTCCTGAAGTAGCGGCTTCCCCATCACCTAGGTACTTGTTACAAAGGCAGAATCTCAGGCCCCACTGAGACCTACTGAATCTGAACATGCATTTTTAACAAAATCTCTTCTAGCTGATATTAAAGTTTGATCGGTACTCTACTGTGAGTCACCTGTATAGTATCTCCTTTTTTCAACTGAGTAATATATCAACGCACAACGATATTAAATACCAACAAGGCAGCTGAGATTATACCATTTCTTAAGATAACATATGGGCTTAAAGGTCTGTAATTTATCTTCACTTCTTGAAAATTCCATTTTTGATACAAATACAACTGTATCCACAATTGCACATACATCCACCTTAGCAAGGAAATTATGCTGTGTCTCTACCTATTTGAGTGGCACTGTCCCTTTTCATTAGCATGGTGGATTGTGAGGGTAAGCCATCTGAAGCCTGAGCCAGATATTCCATTAGGAGCTTTCTAGTTGAAGCAAATTTTTAATTAAATGTTCAATGCCAAGTAAATGCTTGTGAAATTGCAGTTCTCCTACAATTGGTGTGCTGCTTAACAATGGATTATATTTGACATTCCTAAAACAAAGTATCTATTGGAAATCAATGCTATGTCCAATAGCTTTGCTGATAACTGGTTAAATGAGCTCAGATAAGTCATTTGGTTCTTATTTTTCTTGCCTACAATGTTAGATCAGATCATCTCTATGCATCTCATCCAAGTTTCAGCACAAAATTGGAATTTTAGAAGTTACCAAAGATTTATATTCTGGAAGAACATAGTGAATTCACAGCCAAATAATCACTTTCCCTCTGCATTCTTTTGTGAATGTAATTCTCTGTGCCCTTCCTTAATTGTACTTAAGGTAACTGTTTCATTTCTTATCTCTAGTATGAAAGAGCTTATAAAATCTCAGCAATGTAGTCCAGCTCAGCCCCAAAATGAAGTACGCATTACTGAATGCCAAGGAGCTGCTGAAGGACTCCAAGGAATTCACAGTGTAATCACAGGGTCAGATGCTGGTGAGTTAGAGTAGCTGGCCTAGCGGGGGAGCTTGTTGGTGAAAAATTATACAAGAGCAGAAGCTTGGATCCTGAGAAGGAGACAAACATGCCACTAGCCTTTTTTTTAATTAAGAGTATTCTAAACTCACACACTCGTTACCTAGAATTGTAATAAAAAGTGTGTGTCTCTGTGCACGCGTGTGTGTGTGTGTGTGTGTGTGTGGTTGATAGGGATAGAGTTTTAGAAAGAGCAAACAAATCCTAAAAGTCCAAGAAAAACTGGATTGAGTCAAGTCCAATAACACTTAACATAGGTCCTAAAACATTTCAGATGACATGTTTCTAAATTGCAAAGCTAGTACAATTTTGCTTCCATTAAGGTGAGAGATTCTGATCTGCATTCACTATGTTTGAGCACATGGTGGTTCCAACATAGAGCAAGAATGGGGAAAAAAAAACAAAAAACAGTGAATTCAGGGGTTCCCACAAGGACTGGTATGCAGGGTCCAGGTGGCCAAGGCCTGAACAGGGGATCTCAAGCCTTCCCAGGACCTCCATTTCTCAAGTTTGGGGCTGCCCTGCAAGTTTCTACTGACAGCCTTCTTTGAGAAAGAGGAGCCTTTAAGACTGAATGATTGTACAGCTATTTGCCCAGGTCGATCTTCTTGGAATTAATAAAAAATAAGCTCAGAAATCTCATGGTTTTATATGAGTCCTAAATGTCAGTCTCCCTTCTGCTCTTTTATTGCAGACCCACAATAGAAAAGGCATTTTATATTACACACTAGTATACATGTGCATGGATGTATATGGAACTGAACAAAAGTTTCATAAGACACTATCTTTTCTTATTATATGTTATTCACTCTTATAGTATTTTCTCTACCTGATTAGGTTCTATTTTGTTGTGAAGAAAATAGAAGCTTACCTATAGTTTCCTGTAGATTTGGGATGGGGGGCTTTTCCCACAGGTGCTCCCAGTTTGTCCACTTGGCAGCTGGTTCATCACATGCTCCTTCTTGCCACTGTCAGCCTCTCTAAAGTCCTTTTCTAGGTCTGCTGCTGGTCTTGCTGGAAACACCCTGGGTCACCAAATGCCTCGAGGCAGAACTGCTGCCACTATGCTGGTCTCATCAGAGAGATGATGATGATAAACCTGTCTCCTTGTTTCTGTTGAGCAAAACAGTAATTTTAACAAAGCAAATGTAATATGAGGAGTGGTTAAATACATATTAAAGGACTAAAAAGCTAAAGGAGAAACTGAGGTAACTCAGATATATAAACTCTATCTAGAATTGGGAGCGGGGATAAAGAGAGGGACAGGAGTCATTAGAAGCTTGCAGTTGGCAGAACTGGGACTCGGACCTCTGAAAAAGAAGCGCTCTTGGCCGCCATCAATGCCTTAGGAGCTCAGAAGCGGAATTAAAACACAGATCTCCGAGGTGGCAGCACTAGCCAACTGGTATGAATATCTCTGGTATGGGTTCAATGTTTTTCCTATAATGCTGGTTTGGGGAAGAAAGAAAAAAATTGCACAATGAAACCAACTGCTGCTACTTAAACCAACCGTTGCTGATGGTGAAGCATTGCCTAGGTAACACAGCAGAAAGGGAGCAGACTGGAAGAGGCTGGCCCTTTCTCCCTTCTCCAGCCTTGTAGTCTCCCTCGCTCCCTCAGAACCCCTACTATCAGAGCCTAACAAGGAACTAGCTGGCAAAGCAGAAATAAGGTGGCCCAGCCCAGTGTCCCCAAGGAAGGGAGGGTAAGAAGCTGAGAGATGATGGCTTTATTAACCAGCACTCCTCTTTCTGCTCTGTTTCTTAATTCCCCCCAGCATAGGCCATACAAGGTAATAGAGCTAAGAGAATGGGGTAACCAGCAGACTTAAAATATGGAGAACATTTTCTGTTTACATTGAATTTAACAGTCCTCATAATTCAAGGAGAAATAATTCAGCAACAAGTAAAATTAAATCCTTCACAAGGTCCCCATTTACTATACCTGGTTTGGGAATGGGGGCCCAACCTTCAACTTTGTCCTTATAGAATGTTTCCTTTTAAAAACTTCAATAACATAAATCTTAGTCCTTGCTTTAGAGAAAACCAGCCCCTGCCACCAGAAAGTCTGGCCTTACAATTTGTCTCCTTCCCTCCCTAACTATAGCCAGTTTAATCTATAGATCACCAGTCCACTGTCTCCCCTCCAACCCCAGATGTGTGGTTCTGAATGAGGTAAGTCTAAAATAACACATGGGGAGGGTGCTTGAGGCAGAGTAGGCACCTTTGATCACAGTAGACAAAGCAAAGTGATCTTTGATACTCCATTCCAACAAGTAGATTTTGAGGTCTCTCAATCATGAGAGGTCAAGATACGTCTCCTTATTTTTCTGGTCAGTAAGCAAGTGGCAATTGTAACACACACACAGAGCATACATATGCACAGTAATTTTCAGAGACAATGGAGTCTAAGCCAGTGATTCTCATCCAGAGGTAATTTTGTAGACCAGGGTCATTAGCAATGTCCGGAGACATTTTTGAGTGTCACAACCAGGGCAGGTTACTCTTAGCATCCGGTGAGTAGGGACGAGCAATGCTACGAGACGTCTGACATTGCACACCTGGGCCCCTGCAACAAAGAATTATCCAGCCTGAAATGTCATTAGTGCTGAGGTTCAGGAACTCTGGTCTAGATATATAATATAATTGACTCCTCAAAGAATCTCTGCCTAGAATGGAACTGATATTTTATGTTATTTAATAGAAGGTGGTGGGGCTCATAGCACAGCCACACCAATCCTCTTCAAAACAGTGCTTGCCGTCATTCTAACCTCATTCTTGCCATCTCTAATCCCTTTTATAGAGTGATATGGGTGATCTGCTAAGAGTCTCAGGACTGGTTCTTAGGTGACTCATTTGCATCCCTGCTTTGGTAGTCTAACTTCATGCTTAGAATGTGGGAGTATCTGACATATTCGCACCGATGCTTTACATTCTTTAAAATAATGTGTGGCCCATTTCTAGAAGTGTTCCAGGGAAGAAAGTGAGGGGAGTTCTTCATGGCCTAGAGTTCTCTTCAAACTCCAGAAATTTCTGATGGCATTCAAAAGAAATCTATGAAACCAAGTGTGCATGAACCAGTGAATTGAGTAACCGGTGGTCAAAAGCACTGTTTTTACTGAGACCATAGTGCTGGTTGACCCTTACCTGGAGAACAGAGGCTCTCTCTTCCTGCCTCCACAGCATAGGATACTTCCCCAGTATAGGAAGACTTCCGAGCTCCTGGATCTAAAGCTGCAGCACTGTGCACCAACAAACATGCTTAAGGCTTGGCAGGACTCAAAGAAAGGTTTTCTGCTAACCCTGCCTGCCTGCCAGAGGCCCTGACGTTCCTGAACATACTACCCTTACTCATTGCCAGTATCTCATGGGCATTAAATCAAGAACGTTCTGAGAATGTTTTGAGAAAGAGCTTTGAAACCAGCCCCATAGAAAATCAAAGCAAAGTTAATGTCTCAATGAGACTTGCGTGAAGAAACACCATTGGAAGGTATCTGCCTGCCTCCAGAGCAGGGGCTCATGTAATGAAAGCCTTCTGCTGGTTAGAAATCAGGAGAGTCTGGGAATGGGAGGAGCCTGTGGCTTACTT
>NW_006431210.1:5104036-5106209 GCF_000325575.1 Pteropus alecto
GTCTCTGGAAAATAGTTGAGGTTGGGGGTTTATTTTGCATAGTTTGTGTGAAATTTAGCAAAGAAGGGGCAGGGAGTGGGGGGTGGGTGAGAAGCAGCACTTTAATATGTTCCTTAAACAGAGGAATAAACTCTACTTTCTCTGTTTATGGGGTGGGCAACCTGTTAACACACTGTTGGCTGCATTACCTTTGGCTTAAAACATCTGAAGGCGATAAATTCAAGTTCCATCAAGTGACTCACAGGAAAGGCATGTTCCCCTTCTCTTCACTTTCATTGGTTCTTGAACGTAATCACCTGGAGAGCTTCTTATACACACAGACCGCTGTTTCTCATTTAGCAGGGCTGGGGTGTGGCCCAGTAATTTGCATCTCAGACAAGTTCCCGGGTGATGCTGAGGCTGCTGGTCTAAGATCACTCTTTATAAACTATTATCCTAAACAGTACAATCAGAGTTATTTTAAAACAAAGATTATTCATGTGATTCCCCCCTTAAAAGCCTTCTGTGAACCCTGGTTACTTTTTAAATAAACTTCATACTCTTAGCCCAACTATCAAGGCCCTTCAAAAATCAACCCATTTCCTATCACTCCTTTCTAAGCTTTACTCACTCAGAAGGCCACCTCCACTCCCCAGGTATTGTGACCTTTTAGTGTTGTGACTCTTCTCATGCAGTGTCTTCTCCCACCAACCTCACCAGAGCTGAGTACTATAAATGCTTTAAGGCAGGGGTCTCCAACCCCTGGTCATGAACTGGTACCAGTCCGTGGCCTATTAGGCACTGGGCCACAAAGCAGGAGGTGAGCGGTGAGCAAGCGAAGCTTCATCTGTATTTGCAGCCGCTCCACAGCTCTAGCATCACTGCCTCAGCTCCACCTCAGATCATCAGGAATTAGATTCTCATAGGAGCACTGGTCCTTGGTGCCAAAAGGATTGGGGACCGCCACTTTAAGAAACAGGCCAAGCATCACCTCTCTTACCCTACCAAGCAGAATCTCCACTTTTGTCACACCCATTGCTCTATCTTCTTAACTGTTTGCTCCTCACAGTAACAAAGTTCTTCTAATTTTTTTTTTTTTTAAAGAAAGAAACCCACAATCTTCATTGTTACCTACTTTACGCAGGACAACACGTCAGGCAGTGTAGAGGTGACAAAACAATGTGGGAAAAAGAAAAAGGAGTGTGCTCGGCAGTTGGCATGATTCTCAGTTAAATAATTCAGGTATGCAAGAAATACCACATTTCTATATTTTTATAGTTTTTAAATTTAATTGAGTTCTATCACGAAGCCTTTACCGAAACAGGTTGGCAGGAAAAGTAAATGCAGTCATTTTAGAGGCTCTTTCTCCTCTCAGGCTCATGCCAGAATCTATGAGTTCTATGTGGTGACTGGAAACAGAAGTAAGACTGCTACCAGCCATTTCTCAAATGCACCGACATTCTCACCATCCAGCCCGCAGAGGTGGATGATGCTTTCATGACAAATGAGAAATACGGGAACCATCACTGAAACTGGGAACATCAGGCTTGGGGTCCTGCCTCCCTGAAGTCTTCCTTTCTCCTTGTCTAACTAACTGCTACCGTGCAATTCATGAGTCATTGTTGCTCTTGGAGCCCCTAAACCTCTTTCTGTTGACAAATGTTCAGAAATAAGTACAGACAGAAAGGATCTGAATCTATAGGAATTTCTTTCCTGTGTGTTTACCTTACGATTTACTTTATTCTCCATAGACTTTCTCCAAGCAATGGCAAAGATAGCCAGTCAGCAGCTTTGTGACCTGAGTGAAGAGACTTTTTCTCATGCAGGGTTCTCATCGGCTGACTTGAGTCACGTGTCCACCCCTGAACAATCATCGTGATCAATGGGATTTGGTATTCTGATTGGACGGACCTGGATGACAGGCTCAGCCCTAGAGCCAGAGGTAGGGTGAGCCCCACACTAACTGCATAGTGGACAATAGGGAAGATTTGGTTCCCCAAAGAGAAGAGATAGGTCATGTTGAGAAAAAGATGAGCAGAAAGAAACCATATGTGTTCACTACCGTGTGTCAGAATTCAAGGACTCTTCGATTTATGAACTGTTGGCAAGCAAAAAGAAGACACATCATAAAGAAGACACAGCTTCCTCGAGGTGCAGTGAATGAAACTAATGAGCTTAGAAAACTTGCCAGGCT
>NW_006431210.1:5106254-5126070 GCF_000325575.1 Pteropus alecto
TCTAAGACCTCCACTTCTGGGGACCTGCCTGAGCCTGTCTTGCTGAGATAATCCCCAAAGTTTAGAACAAGTTTGTTTTAACTCTATACAATCCTGCTCTGTTCATCCAAGGAGATACATTAAAGTCAGATAGACCCTTTTGGACAGTATTTGCATATACTACATCCTTGGATAGTTTCCTCCAAAAAAGTAGCAACTAAAAATAATTAATGCAATGGTGGACACTTCAAATGCTGTTCAAAGCAAGAAATACTTTCAGTCAAGACTACATAGTGATTATCTATTTGACCTCTACATAGCATCTGCTCTAGTCAAGGAAGACGTTGGCATTTTGATTAAGAGGAGGTGTTGTGGAAAAATATTCACGAAACATTATTGTGTAAATAGTAGTTTGCAAAACAAGACACATTATATGATCTTATTTATGCCACTATATTGAGAATACAGAGAAAAAGATGTTTGGAGACATTTTAAGATATTAATAGTATTTGTATTTGAATGTTAGGATTATGGTTGATATTTTCTTTATATTTTTTGGATTTTTTTTTTAGGAAACTTTATAATGAGCACATATTGCTGGTATAATGTATGCATGCAATTTTTTTTTCAATTTTAAAACATCATTGATGACAAGAGCACCATAAAATTAACAGCTTCTCAGTTTTAAAAATTTGCTATTTATTAGTGTATATTATTTTTTATTTCAACCAAATGCCTGACTTGTTCATGGAAGGGAAATAATAAAACCATAGGGTTTTTTTTTTTTTTCAATAAAAGGGAGAAGTAATAATATGAGATCATACTGTGGTTACAAGTTAATGATCATATTCTACACAATATGGATATGTCAACATTTTAAAATTTTAACATTAAGGTGGACATCTGCCATTAAAAATAAATGCAAATCTCTTGCCAAAGTTGTAAATTCACAGACACTGAAATAAATAACCCAAAATGAGTATGTTTTAAACTCAGAGTCTCTCAACATTGTTCATAAACCAACCCAAATGTCAAGTAAAAATAATGAGACAAAAAGAAAAAAAAAGACATTATCAGCTAATATCCACTTCATTTCTTCATAACATGGTTGTCTGGTGTTGCACATGGGTATTGCAAGATTAATGCCAAATCACTTTTAGCAGCCAAGGACATCAACAAAGAATCTCAATGATGATAATGTTCATTTGTTCTTTGGGTTTTTTTTTAATGTATTGTTTGTACAGAGATTCAAAATTCCCAAGTCTGATGGTGGGTACCATAGTTTGGTTCCCTAGAAGCAGACCTGAGACAAGGATTCAGTGTGACTAGTTATCTGGGAGTTACAGGGAACAACAGCATGTGAATAGGGAAGTAAGAGAGAGAAGGTGTAGCTATGGAGCCACCTATTATGTGGGCAGCTAGAGCTTCATGCCATGCAGGGGACATTGAGGCACGAAGAATAACACATACCTTGGAATTACCTCATTGGATGGGTGAGAGAGACTGAGTATTTATACATCTACTCTAGAGAGTTATTGGTTGAGCACTGCTTCCAAGGATTGTTAATTTTCTAACAATTTCTGGTTTGCTACTCATTATTCTGGACAGAGCAGTCTTCTGTGGTTTTGAGAAAATAAGTCCTCATGTAAAAAGATGTAGGCATTGGCTGATGGACTCGGCATAAGCAAACCAAAAGGTCCAAGGGCTGGAGCACTGAAAGCCTTTGCCACAATGAGTCCATAAAGTCAACCCATTCACCTTCAGCTCATAGAAAATAGCAGATTTTCTACTCATCATTTATAAACCTTCCTTACAACAACATTCATCTCTTTATTTTTCATCTTATTCCAAATGATCCTATCATTACCAAATTCCTGTGTTATAGTCAATATAGTTATTTGCCTGATAGCCACTCTGAACCATAAAGATTCAAAATCTCTTTGCAGTGGCTCTGGACATGTTTGGATGTGTTGGTTCACAAACTGGCCCATACATGGAGGGCAAGGATAGACCAAAGAAAAAGGCAGGCCACTCTAGATTGGTAGGTGGCAGTTTTAACAGGCAAGGGGATTTACTTATGAGGATTGTCTTGGGTGCTGGAAAATGCATAGAGCTCCTCAGCACTCACCAGAATCTTAAAAGTTTATATAGAGGCATTAATTGGGTCCACTCACATATTCAGTCCAGATGGCCTCAACAATACCTTACTCTCTCAAGGCTGCATCCCTGAAACGAGCTTCCACTGTGGAAACCGTGGGCAGAACATATATTCAAAGGACAGGAAATGGGAAGAGGAGCCTCAAATTACCTGTGTCCAGTTCCTGGGTCAATGGGCTGTCCTGTCCTCTCTATGATCTTCTCCAGCAGGATTGTACATTCTACGTTAGCATTTTCAAAATGAGTTTCTGCACCATTAATTTCTAGTTGTTTTATAGATTCTTCGCTACTCTGAAGTTCATTCACATGACTTTTCTTCTCTGAAACTGCCACATTGAGGTGAGTGTCAAAACCTGTGTTATTGGGCAGCCGGAAGGCTGAACCTATAGTCCAAGTGGTCTCATATTTTCGTCCAGCCACAGTGTTTGAGCATGTATGCGCAGATGCAGTGGTCAGAGAAGACTCATTGGAACTAAAGACCCAGCAAATGATACAATTGCCATTAATAACCCTCTAAAATAAAAAGCAAATGCCCTCCTGAAACAAAGGAAACCAGCGTGACTTTATTACAAAGCAAATTGGCTATTTGAGGCAGAGAGAACAAAAGCAAATTTAATTTCCTTTCTAAAAAATATCATTTGAATCATCATTACCACCTTCCAGCCCTAGACCCATATTCCTTCGATTGTCAAAATAGTTCACTATTACTATATGTACACAATTATCTACCTTTCAGGAATTCTAAAGTATGGGGAGACTTGAGCATCTTAGAATAAAAGAAGGGAAAAAAGAAACCTATGGAGAGAGATAAAGAATTTTTTTTTAATAGCACACAACAGACGTCTTTAGGAAGAGAATTATCTTCATCTGAGAAATGCCTTGATAACCCTATAGTGAAATAGAAGACTGGGTGTGAATGTGGGTGTGGATGTGGGTGTGAGTGCAACCAGATATCAAGACCACTGGTGTGGGATGGAGACAGAGTTGCCTCTGTGTAATAGCAGACAAAATTTGAACTCCTGAGCAATGAATGCACAAGGGAGGGATAGAGAAGAAAAGCTGAGAGCAGCAAGAAAAGAGAGGAGCCAAACGAAAGAAGAGAGACTGGGATTGGGTGTGGCCAGTAAAATTTCACAATGGAGGACTGGTGCCTACTTCTTTCTTGCAAAACTGTTTTTGTTGCTGAAAAGCAAATCCCTACTCTCATATTCTAAACTACGCTGTCCTTTCCCAGTTCAGGAAAGTCTATTACTCTCATGAATAGTTTGTGAATAGTTTGATGTGCATAATTTTTTTGAGATGGAAAAAAAATGAACTGGGATTGAAGTCAAGCTAGATGTAGAGGGGGACAGAGAGACCATATGAGGTCGGAGAACCTGTGCTCCTCCCTGGGGAACCACGGCAGCAATACAGTGAGGAAGCGAGGACTACGGACCTCCTTATCCAAGAGTGCGGAGGGGGATTGAGCCAGTCGTAGCTCTGTTTTAGAGGTCCAAGTGACCCTCACATGAAATCATACATATGTGTATGCATGTGTGTGCTGCTATAGATTCCAGATATCTTAGATCACAGCAAAAGATGTTTTTTTTTCTTTAAGAAATCTCTCATAAAAATACATACTATATATTGATGGCATTAAAAATAAATATGTATTTTAAATATTCCTATATAGTAAATATTCCTATATAGTTGTATTTTTGTCATTTTCCTTTTATTATTTTTCATCTACCTTTGGCTTTTATTATTTCATGTGTGGCAAGCTAATTTTTCAATCCACAGCATTAGAAAACACTGGATAAGAGGGGAAAGAGAAGAGATGGAGATTAGTTCTGTTTTAATTTTTTAAAATTATTATGGCTTCTTTACTATGAAATAAGTTGATTACCATAAAGAGTGAAGATGTCATGACTTTGTCAACATAGTGTAGAGAGAAACTGAGATGTCAAATATGATGCTGCTGCTGCTGAAGATATTGTATTGCTTATAGGCAATATCTGTTTCATCTTAGCATAAAAATTTAAGTATTGTGATGATACATTTAGTAACATATATGAAATCCCATTACATATGAGTATTAAATATTATTACTTATTGATCTATTAATAATTCACTAAATTTCTGAAATTAAGCCAATTGTCTAAGATACTTAGTCTTATGTGAATGGGAACAGGGTGAATTGGTATGCATTTTATTGTATAGTTTATATTAACTAATTGTTTTTTATAGAAGTACACCATCTATATAGAAGTATAGAAGAATTTTTGGCATACCACCTTGTTAACAGTAGTTAGCTTCAGGTGGTGAAATTATGAATAAGAATTATTTTTCTTCTTATTTTCTTCATTTTGTTCTAATTTACATTAGGAGAAAATTGACTCTTTCTGTTTTATCTCTGCTGTGCTTGCTTTATTTAAACATGGTGTATAGGAAAATACTCTGGCATTAGATATCGAAAAGCTGTGATCGAGTCAGGGCTCAGCAACTTAGCAGCAAATCACATAAATTTTCTGGGTGGTATTTTAAATGAGCTTTTTAGCTCCCGTGGAAAGGACCATGTCTCTCCATCATCTTTTTTGCTCATCCCTTTGTAACCCTATTGCCTAGCACAGAGCCAGTCTTGTTTAACAAATACTTGTTGTTTAATATATAATAAAATAATAATTAATATACCAATATATCATTTACACATAATTAATAACCATAATAAATAAAATGATAAAAATAAAATATGTGCTTGGTGTTTAATAAATATTTCCTAGCTGATTCAAGGAATGAGTCATGAATGAGTGTTTTGAATTATTTATTAAGGTATCAAGCTAAAGGATAACTATTATTCAGCTAGACTGAATGGCTCCGATAACTAGACTGTCAGGAGAATCCCTAAATTGCCACACCCTACTAGCAAGAAAAGGTGACTTGTCTATTCTCTGTTAGGGATACAAGTCTTGATCCAGAAAACTCTAGAGTTTTCCATATAAACACATTTATTTCTACAACATCATTCTTAATGTCTCTCATTATCACATTGTATTTAACCAATTCTTTAAACAGGTGGTTTATCTCCTGTTTCTTGCAATCTGAGATGCAAACCCTTGCGTGTCCACCTGAGCTTTTGATTAACTCTCAGATCCCTTCTTTGCACACATTTCCATCCTTAGGCAGAGGCTGTTGCCTGAAACTACTGGCAATCGGGAAATTCAACAGAACTCATGGCAGATGGTCTTCTACATGACCATCCGTGGGGTCAAATTATATTTGACTAAACTGAATGGCCAATTACATGCAGAATTAGATTGGCTTTTTCCTGTCATCTATTTGATTTATCATCAATCACATGGATTAAACAATTGATTCTCATTTTTTTAAGCAGAATTTGTTTCCTTCTTTCCTTCTTCTACATAAAAATTCTATAAAATAAAATATATAAGTAAAGTAAATATATTGACTATAATATATAACATATTCAATATATAATGTACTCAATATAAATTATAAATAGATTAAATTATAAACATAGGTTTCAATTTTGAAAACTCTTAAAACTTTTCTACCATTTTAGAGACAGCCATTTTGCATACATAATCTCTAATGACTTTCCCAAGGTCACATGACTAGTAGAGGCAGAGCAGAAAATAAAACTCAGGTTTCTAATCTATGTCTGTCATTCTCAAAGGTAACACTTACTTGTACTGCTATAAAGAGAAATGATTATGACAATGTTGTACTTAGCTTCAGAACCAAGTTGTTTTTATTCTGTTTGACAAAAGTATATATGTAGCCTTTCAACAAAACCTTGCTTAATTGCAAATAGCCTTTGATGTCTGCAGTGTGTGAATTTCTTTTGTAAAGGAAAAATAATTTAGCCACATAAAAGCCTTAACAGTCCACAACAGTGAGACTTGCCATTTAATGCTTGTCCACATCCATCTTTTCTCTGGGGTGATTCTGAGGCAACTATTAATGAAGCAGACCTGGAGATAACCATGCTGCCAGGAGGGATTAAATAATTTATGAATCACTTTTCGTATTCTAAAACAGGTGCTAAAGAAATAATGTTGTGATTTTTACATTGAAACCAGTGGTTGAATGGAATCCCCTAGTGGGAACTGGGAGTGATGGTGGCTGATACTCGGCCACTTCCCTTTGAAAAAATTGCACAGAGCGGGGATGAGATGACCTATTTAATTTCTTTCTCTAATTAAAACAACGAGAACCATACAATTTCACTCATATGTGGAATATAAAACAGAAAGCAACAAATGAACAAATAAAACAAACTCATAGACACAGACAACAGATGGTGGTTACCAGAGGGAAAGGGGGTTGGGGAAGATAAAGAGAGAAAAGAGGGTCAAGTATTTGGTGACGGAAGGAGACTAGACTTTGGGTGGTGAGCACACAATGCACCATACCGATGATGTAATATAGAATTTCACATCTGAAAGTTACATAATGTTATTAACCAACAATACTCCAATAAATTTAATTTAAAAAAATAAATATTTAAACACTTTTAGTATTTCAGACAGCAATAAACTGGCTTGCACAGAATAAAATAAAATAATAAAATAAAAATATAGCAGACTATGTCTTTTCCTTTTATATCTTTACTTTTGAAGTACCAATTAATAGAATTCAAGTGTCTGAAATGTAAATAATGTTTAATAATTATTTTTGTGATTGAAGAATGAATGATAAATAAATGTATTAAGCATAAGAAGTTGTTTTAGGCACTGAGAATACGGCAAAGAGCAGAATAAATAAAAATAAGCTTACATTTTGTAAAAAAAAAAAAAATTGGCAATAAATAAATAAAAAGTAAAATGTGTAGCAAAATGTATAGTGAATGAAATAGTGATAAGGACTTCAAAAAAAAGTATATCTGGGAAGGGAAAGAAGTCTATATAGAAGGTATGGATGATGTTGAAATTTTAAATAGAATTGTCCTAAGGACACTGTCTCTAACATTTGCTGGACTTGGAGTAAAAATACCAGTGGGGTCCACATATCATATATATAAATATTCTAAAGTTATAAATCACAATAACAAACTGTTAATTAAAATATATTTCATCCTCTTAATTTGAATATATCTTCGTAATGGCAAACTTGAAAATTATGTATAAAGTTATGGATTTTATATGACCAAAAAATCAAACGTTATTGAATTTAATTATTAATGTGTGATTTCAGGTGTTGTATTGATGGATCAGCCACATTTAAGTGAATATTACAATCAAATAGAGAGGTATATCATTCATAATATTTTATATGTTTATCCTATGAAATTTATTACATTTTTCTTTATTTCAGCAAAATCTCTATGTAAATAACCACATTTTTACATCATTTTTAATTTGATCTACAGGATCAAAAATAAAATATATTGCATTCCAAGTAAACTGTAGTCCAAATAAGCAAATTTCACCAAAAACTAAGTTAAAATAAATAAAAAAATGTTTAAATAAAATGATCATGCATGTGCTTTAAAATGATATTTTATTCTGAAATATTTAAAATTTATACTAATTTAGAAACCAAAACTGATGAGTATCAATTTTACACTGAAACTTAAGTCTGAATTTAAAATTTTTTTGAAAATATAACCAAATCTTTTAGCTTTTAAAAAATAACTTTATAATTTTAACATTAAATGTTAAATTTTCAATGACAATAAGCTTATCACATTACATATGTTTTATCTAAACCTAAAATCATACAAATTTAAGAATAATGGAAATTCTTTAATATTATGAATTATTTATCAATCACCAAGGGCAACCATTGTAAATATTATGCTAAGTCATGAGTATTACCAGAACCTTATATTGGAACATAAAGAGGAATAAGGAAATGGATGTTCAACATTATTAGGAAATGATATTTTATTAAGACAATATTCCTTTTATGCTCTCTGAGAGAAAGGATGTAACAAGTTGATTAAATTATTATCTTTCCCCAATATATTATTCATCTAGTGGCACATAACAGATTGCTCTAAAACTTAGCTATTCCAATCAACAAATATTTATTATTTCAGTTCCTGTGGGTTAGGAATCTGGGTGTGGCTTAGCTGGGTGCCTGTGGCTCAATTTCTTTCACAGCTTCCATGAAAAGATGTTAGTCAGGCTGCAGATCAAGAAGGGGGGCGGGGTGGGGGGAGAAGGGGTGGAAAGATCGTATTCCATGCTCACTCCCAGGGCTGTTGGCAGGCCTCAGGTCCAATCTGCCTGTAGGCGGGAGACATTAGTTCCTGCCTCTTTGAAGGGCAGATCACAATATGGCAGCTGCTTCCTTCAGAGTAAGAGAGAAAGAGCCCCAGTAGAGAAGCTAGAGTCTATTTTTCCTTTTTATAAACACATTTCTGAAGTGACATCCCATCGATTTTGTCCTATCCTATTTGTTAGAAGGGAGTCACCGAGTCCAGCCGACACTCAATAGAAAGAAATTGCATAGGTGATGAATGCCAGGGGACAGAGACCATTTGGGGCCATTGTGGATGCTATTAGTCACATACAGCTTCTTTCACTGCTCAAAACCTCCACACATGCTGAGAAGCCAATACAATTTGAGGCTGTTTTAAAGTATGAGATTACAATTATCACAAGCACAAGTTAGGATAAGAGTAAATACTTATTTAGAATGAGAAAATAAATGATAACAAACTACAAATCTAATTAAATTGGACAACCATAGTAACAAAATCTAGAAAAATAAATACTTATTAATTAACTGCCTGACACTATTCTGTAATAGTTTTTCCCTATAATTTTGACAGTATAATCTTTGACTGTTTCTTTTTCTAATAGCAATTTTATAACATTTCTTTTTATAAATAGAATGTAAAAGTAATGTCTTGTCTAGTGTGGTTGACCAAAATTTATTTATTTATTTGTTTGTTTGTTTGTTTACTTATTTGATAGATCACAAAAGTTTTTTTTCTCATCTTTACAACTTTTTGTGGGCAATGTCATAAAATATTAGGATGTCAAACTTGAGAAAATATCTGTGAAGTTTCCTTCTTGTATGAGCTGTAGGATTCAGATGACTTTTCTTTGTATAGACTGGTTTCTGGCTCTGGACATTTTAAGCTTTGTTTCTTCTCCACTATGTACTTATATATTTCTTGTGCCTGGTGCTGTGACACCTTCATTTCATTAGACAGCCTCTGGAACCTGTGCACCTGTGTGCCACAGCTCTGGGTAAGTTGGCACAATTAAACTAGGAGTATTTCTAGAAGCTATACCTACAATGAGACAACTATCAATAAATATACAAGTATTTAAGCAAATTATATACACACTAAATTTCCTTTTAGCTTGAATGCCAAAATATCTATGGTCACTTGATATGAGACAATATGATGGAGGGGGTGTCAGAGTAGAAGGAGAAAGTAATCTAGTTTTAGTGAAAATGGAGTACTTTCAGAGTCACATTACAAAAACATGACTTTGAAGACATGGCTTTTCCAAAACCATGGGAACTTTAAAGTTTAAGTCTTAAAGTTTCAGCTTAATTAGTTTCTTCACAAATCTACTTCTGTTCTTGACAGAAACAAGCTAAAAGCAGGAAAGAAAAAAATCTCACATGAAGTATGATACTATACAGAGCAAATCTTTTTAATTTTCAGAATCCAGTAGGTATTAAAGGTACTCTCAATTTAAAAATGAAATCATTGTGTTACTTCATCTTTTCTGAAAAAACAAGAATGTGGATCAGCCTATCCCTTGAGAACCCTCCAGTTCCCATGGTTCTGTCATTCTCTTTTTGAAATACCTTTGGTGCACCAATGTCTCAGAAAGGCTGCTGGAGATGCAAAGTTATCCACTTGTACCTGAACTGGAGAAAGATTCCCACAGTCAAAAGAGCATTGATAGTGAAGGGGAAGTTGACTACAGCACTAATATCTAAATAATGCCAGTGTTGGTGGCTCCAGAAGAGATGCCAGTGTTGAGAAAGCTGGGGCACCCACCTAGACTAGGGCCTCTGACATAGGGAAATTTCTGCATTGCAAATTAGATTGGACTTAGTTTTACCTCTGAATCATAGCAAGGCTCAGTTCTTCCTGTTTAATTTTATTTTTATTATCTATCTCTGTTTAACATGGTATTAAATGGATCATTTTCTCTAGATGGTGCCATGCTCTAAAAATGAAGCCTAAACTATGAAGGACAAAGAATTCAGCAACGACATCTGTCATTCCTTAATTAATTAGAGTGCCCCTAATAAGACCCAGAAGAACAAAAATTACATCTGAGCACAATTTTATGTGGCTGATGACCTGTAGTTAACAATTCTGGGCTTCTTTGCTTCTCCATATGTTACAGAAATATAGACCACTCAGAGAATGTCACAAATATAATCCATGTCAGATTATAGAAATCAAACCTAAAGACAGAGTTTGGAATTTGATTATACAAATATTTAGTGGAGGGATTTTGCTGTTTGTGGATATTAAATATCTTCGTGGAAATTGAAGTAATTAGGTGTAGATTAGGGAATTATTTCAGTATTTTGTAATGCGATTTTTTTGTTTTACTAAATTTCAGATTAGCCTAAAATGTGGTGATTTTATGTCCAGAATTTTTTAGAACAGTCCTGGTTTCAAATTTACTGTCTTATCCGCCCCCCTACCATAGAGAGGCTCATGTTCATCACATCACAGTCATCAAATCTTCAGTTTAGGGGAAACGAACACATAAAAATTGGGCAAAAGAGAATGTATGTTTTACTTCTTGGCATCGTTTTCTTAATTGCTAAAACTGAAAGGTGGCAGATAGAAAAGTTGACATAAATACTGCAAATCAGTAATATCTCTCTGTGATATAAGGCGTTCTTGTTAATATTGAAACTCAGGAAGAATCTTTAAATTGGCTTTTAAAAAATTCACCGTAGGTTGAGCCAAATGTGTGAGTTTCATTCAGTATAGGTTGATTTCTGCTGCTACTTTTACTGGCAAACAATGGCCAACTGCCAAAGCATGTTCAATCTACACAGCTGTTTCAATGATTCATTTCCCTTGATTTCCCAGCTGAGCCCTTCAGAGGAAGAACAGCAGGTTTCAAGCCCCAGTTGCTAGCCTCATTGCTGCAAGGAGTCCTCCCCGTCAATTGTGGGAGCATTTTAAAGGCTAAAGCGAGGGACAGTTGCCCTCGTAAACAAAGTTGTTTCCATGACTAGAATGCAAGCAGCCAAGAAAGGTCGAGAAGAAACTGGAATGTTGATGTTATGGTGCTGTGCTCACCATGGCTCCGAATCATTGCCTACTTACCTCTCCAGTTTTCTCGCACACCACGCACAGACTTTAGCCAAACATTCCAACCACTGCACAGTTTCCAAAATACAGAAGGTTCTTTTGCCCATTGGTACCACTGCTATTCCTACTGGCTGGAATGTTCTTTCCTCTTCTTTGTCTGAGAACCTCCAGATATACATATAGTACATAAACACACATATGATTTTTCTGTGCTATGAAAATTTTATTTTGTGGGGAGTGATTAGAAGAAAAAGTCTTCATAAGTGGGCATTAATGAAAAAAAAATTAAGAGACCATGGGTTACATGCGCCTTTGTCTTCCTCGTGCACACTATTTAGCTTATTTTAAGTCACCAATTTAGGATGGTTTGCTGCTCAGTATTATTGCAGCAAACGCTGACTAATACCACTTTTTAAAAAGCCTTCCTTCCTTCCACCCCAGTCACAATTATAAGCTTCTTGAGAGTTGGGACACTATCCTGTGCTCCACCACCCCCTCAGGACCTCACATAATGCGGGAACTCAGCAGGTACTAAGGAGATGTTTGTTCAACAGCTTTGCCAAGATGCTTCTCAGTCCTGCTCACGACTTTTACACCCATAGTGCTCTATAAAGGAGGCTTAGATCCTTTTCTGCTCTTACAGCAGCTATGATTTGATGAGATTGTGTTTGATGATTTTTTACTCCATCTGCAACAGCCGTAGAAGTGGAAACTCCAAGTTGAATTTGCAGGGCAATATATCCTGTTCAAAGATCCAGCGGGTGTTTGGCTCAGCCATTGTGAAGATGTCCGATGTGCTCTATTTCCAAAAGTCATGGCCTCCCCCTGGGTAACCACAGCTGTCAAGAGCAGCATTTTCATCATAACATCAGCTGAAACAGGAGCACTGGCTTCCAATTTGCAGCCATATTTGCAGCTGTTTTGTGGCGGCACATGTCCCTGTGAGACTGCTTTAAATTACTTGAAAAGTCAGTATCAGAAACCTCTCCATAAATTAATTTGTACATGCCATTCTTTTATTTTACACAGCTATTTTATCAATATCCCCCATTATGATGATAATAAAGATAATGATAGAGAATTGCTAACTCTATTGAGCATGTACCATATTCTATCCATTTGCTAAGTATTTTCTACTCATAGTCTCTTTTAACTCTCCCAATAGTCTTATGAGACCAGTATTACTGGTTTTCCTAATTTACAGATGAAAAAAATGAGGATTCAGGCAATTAAGCAATTAGATAAGGACTCACAACTAGAAGTGAAAAAGCTAGAATTCAAACCCAGGAAATCTGACTCGAGAGCCTAAGCTTTTAAAGCACTATGCCAATCAAAAAAAGAAAAAAAGAAAATCCATTTCAAAAAATACATAAATTAAGTACCGCATTCTAAAAACATCTAAATGATGATTATGATTGCTGTTAACAAGATATAAAAAGTGAACAGGACATTTCAATTTGCAAAGCAAGATGAAATTTTGGCTTGGGATATGTGCTAAGCATTCCAGTTACAGTTCTATGTATGGAAAATTGTCCTCAAATAGTAAAAGTTGAAAAATAGATTCCAAGGAAAATATTGAGATGTGTTAGAAAATTTGCAAAATCAAACTTATTATTAGAAGTTATTCTTGATAGAAAAGCATGAGAGAGTGTGTGCAGGGGAGGAGGGTTGGTGAAAAGAGATAGAAAGAAGAAAAGACTTAAAAGAATTAAAATACAAAATTCTACTTATTTGCTTCTAAGTGTCTCCACTACCCGCCCCCACTCCAATTGCTAGCATGAATGAATTCTTTTCATAGAAGTTGGCATTATAATAAGACAACAGTAACGAAAAAATAGAAAGAAAACATGATAATAAAAACCTAAATGTGGAAAGTGAGTGCGTGGCTCAGAAAGGGTAACAATAACAGATCTTTCCCAATTCTAAGAGACATTATATTTTCCATGTGGAACATTTCACTTAGCCTTTTTGAAAAATTCAGCCACATTTCGTAGTCTTTAAAAGCAATATAGAGATAAAACAGAGAGGAAGTGTGATAAGCTAAATAGAATTCAATTCTTTAGCTAAGAAACTTACCCCAAATGAAATTTCAGATTTTATTTTTATCCTAAAACGCGTAACTCCCTAAGAAGCTCTGTTGTGAGCAAAAACTCTTTCTCAAGACTCATCAGTAAAGTTGGTTTACTCCTACTAAAAAGCTGTTACATTATTGGAAAGAAACAAAACAAAACAAACATAGTCTAGTTGGAGAGTGTGATCTCTAGAGTGAGACACACTTTCACATGTTCTCTGTTTCCATACCTACCAAATCAGGTATAATGTTTACTTCTAAAGACTGTGATGAGTTGAACGAAGAAGCATATATAAAGATTCAGGTTTAATACGTTTTTCCCTATCTTCTTGTCCTTCTTTCTTCCCCTGTAAAATAATTTGATTGGCAATATTTTCTCTAAGGTTTCTTTCAACTAGTTCTGCAATAGTTAATTCACCGTGTCAGAAATATTTTTTAAGACTCAGTTGGTTTCCCTGGTTGAATTTCCTGTAAAAATTTTTAGGAGTGATCATTTAATAGAGGCAAACAGGAAAGATGGCGTGGAGGAGCTGTCATGGTGGGGTTTCATGTGCATAGCTGACCACTGCTGCTTGTGGTCTGAATTAAGGAAAGCTGCACAGTCACTACAAAAACAGAAACTTTTAAAGTCACTCTATAAATTCTGGCTGACCAGATGTTTCTCAAGAATGCCAGCTGGAATGGATGATAGAAAGCTGTGAGGGACACGAAAAAAATATATACCAGGGGCCATAAAGGAAAAAGAAAGATAATTTCTTTAACTATTTTTTTTATCGATAGGCACTTTATCAAATGTATCATGTGCATTATATTGTGTAATACTTTCAATAACATGGAATAGAAACCCATGTTAACCCCATTTTGCAGATGAGAAAACTGAAATTCTCAAAAGCTAAGTAACTTCTCTAAGTTTAATCAGCTAGTAAGCATCTAGGCCATGATTCTGACCCAGTCTGGGGACTCCAAAGGCTGTTCATTTTACATGTTGATTCCCAATGATATATGAGCCAGGATGTATAATTCAAACTAGTTTAAACAAAAAAAGGGAACATATTAATTCCCATAAGCAAGTCATGGAAAGAGGTAGAAAGAACTAGTCCCAAAAACACTAGTTCCAATTGGTATATATCCCTCCTTCCCTCATACCTCCATCTCATGTCTATTTCTCAGTGAGTGTTAGCTCCATTCTCTCCATCATCTTTTCTCATAATCGAAACCCATGGCCATAGACAGCTTTAGCATCATATCTTATAACTATATGACAAGGAAATGTGAAGGCTTCCCGGCCTTCCCCTAAGATAAACTATTTAGGAAAAGGCAATTATTGTTCTGGTTCAATTCCATATCTATTTCTGAAACACTAAGAGTGTACGTGGAGATAGATACAATGACTGGTTCAGGCTAGGTCATGTGCCTGTGCTTGTGACTAGGGGTCTGTGGCACTGAACTGGACACCCCTTGTAGAATCACAGCATTGGAGGAGAAGCAGCTATCCCCCCAAAAAAGGAATGGTTGTTGGTGATCAGATGAAACAACAAATGACCATTCTCTAGGCAGGAAAAAAGCACGGACTTTGAAGGTGGGTTAAAATGTTATAAATCCATTCCACTGCTTCCTGGATTCATGACATTGAACTTTAGTCACTAAGGTAAATGAAATACGAAGAAATAAATCCAACAGCAGTCGATGCTAAATAAATAACTGCTAAATGAAAGGATGATAAAGTGCTAAGCAAGGTTCTAATATTAATATAACTTTGATCTGGAATATAAAATTTTCCTTATCAGGACTTATGATTTTGAAACTACCCTACCACCCCACCACACACATGGTGGACACTTTTCTCAGACAATGTTTAAATAGATTCTAAGTTCCTGAAAAGGAAGGACAGTATTTTCTATATCTTTTGTGTTCCTTGAATACCTAGCAAAGGGCTAGGCAAAACCCTGTGTTAACAGCACGTGTTTAAAAAATACTTGTTAATTTATATCATTGAAAAGATTTACAGACTTGTCATATTGGGGATCCATGTCAAATTTACCACTGCTTGTACTATTGTTCTAGATCCTGAAATAAGTATTTCTGAGACTAGGTATTCAAAGTATTAATTGCTTTGATCTAAAATGTGCAAATGAGTGACATTTTATCAATTTTTTTTGACCTAAAGTTATAAAGTTATGTTAAATCATTTTTGTATTTCATAATATTGTTGCCTTGAAAATGAGAAATATTATGAATGTTAAGCCCTTGCAACCTGCCTTGCATTGAGTTACCATTATTTAATTTTATTCTTCTCATGATAATTTTTAATACATTTCCATATATTAATTATGTTCCCACTGATGTTCTGAAATAACCTCAACCAAGCTCATTAAATATTTTGATGGAAGAGCACTTAAATCTAAATGGCAATTTACATTTGCCTTTTAAAAATAGATTTGTAATGACTATTAAAGACTTTTCTCTAAATAGATCCTGATTTTGAAATTCTTATTAAATTTTATATTTTGTCCCACAAAAAATCATCATATCATTATTTTGGCTGGAATTACTGGGTATCTGACCCAATTACTCATGGCTTTGAAACATGCATTACTGTTTCTTATCCTTTTGTTAATGGATTGAAAACTCTCTTCCCTGGGAATTATGGGTAAGTACTAAAGAGACACAGATGATTTAAAGATACTTATCAATACTGTGTGTGTAAGAAGTTCAGGCGCTAAAGGTGTTGGAACACTAATTTGGATGTCAGCATTTCTTTTGTATGATAATGGGAGGCATGAAGTTCCTACTTTACATTGCTGATTATGTTCCAATTGGCTTGAGTCCCTTTTCTTCAGATGACTTTTCAGTAAAGCCATTAAAGAGATTCTCATTACTCTAGAATGTAGTCCAAACTGCTTAAGATGGACCTCAGGACCTGCGAATTCTAGCCTCTGCCGAACTCCATGGCCTCATCTTGTGTCACTCTCTCCCATTTCTAACATGTGAGTATTTTCAAAGGGCCGCGTGTTTTAGATTTAAATTCCTAAAAGCCTAATTAAGGTTTGTAATCGTTTCCTTAGTAATGGGTAGTGTTGTCCCAAGACTAGTGGGGACCAAGAGTAAGGAGCAGAAGAGCAGGAACACTTGTTTCCTTAAATGCTTCTTGTGTCCTTTTCCCAATTCTAGTTCCCCAGAGAACAAAGTCAAGGAAACAGGAACTGGAAAAGGCAAAGGCTGCCATTCAAAATACATTTCAAATAACATAGTGGCCAGCAGATAGATTCTGGGTGCTTCTTATAAATGCAGAGTGTAAAATAAATATTGTCTTGAACTAGAAAAAAATCATTTGTAGTGGTAAACGTAACCATGGAGATTTACACATGGGACCACAGACTGCAAGTTTGGGTGAGGATGAAAAATTAAAGCATGAATTGGACAAACAGCAAATTATAGCAGTACTTCTGATTAGCTGAAGACAGAGAATAATGTTATCACTGGGGCTCATTTTTAAGAGTTTCTGACAAGTTAGCCTGAAACTTAGAAAACATAGTTTGTCAGTTTAAAACCTCAAAATGAGTTGCCAAGAGACATTCTAATGGAGGTCTAGAAAATAAGGGCAAGAATTAGATGGATTGTGTGAGCTTTGACGTTCATTCCATTGCCTCTTGGTATTAGAAAAAGGCGTTCCTGTGATTAGACAAGGAAGGATCCAGATAAGATGCTCAGTACAAGATCCAGACAGGGGCATAGCAAGGGCTGGAGGTCAGCTCTCATTCTCCCAGTTGGGCAGGCGCCTTTGTGCAGTGCATACAGCTGTAAACTATAGCTCTGCTTCCAATTTTAGCAAGATATGAAATAAATAGATAAAGTTTAATGGGAAAGATCTCTATTGTACCTTACTTGATATTTCCTTTACACATTCATTCTCTTTTAATTAGCTTGAGAGGTAATTTAACAAAACAAGTAAAGACACAGGCTTTGCTGTGAGAGAACCACATTTAAATCCTGAATTTATCACCCACGAATTTAGTGATCATTCTCACTCTTCTCTCTGGGCCTGGATCACTTTAACTACAATATTGAAATGATAGTGTCTTCGTTAGTAATTCTCTGTAAGGATTAAATAAAAAGAGATACATATTGTGCTTAGCACACTCTTTGGTACATAGTAGGTACTCAATAAATACCAGTTGTTGCTGTATTGTTTAGTTTATTTTTTTAATGGTAGGTTTAATAAGGAGACTTTTTAAAGGAAGGATGCTTATCTTGATATGATTAAAACCACACATGCGACTCTAATAGCTGGTGGCAATTTATCAATATATCAAATTAATTAAGTTGAAATATTTTTAATCCTTATAAACAAATAATAATGACAATTAGGTGAATAAAAACTCTTTGCTGATCTTTGATCATATCAAAAGATATAACAAATTGTACCTATTCATGAAGTGACATGGATATCAAATAGTCATAAAAAATGTAAAATATACTCAATCTAAGAATGGATATAGGTTATGCATATTGAAATGCTCACCTAACTTTTCATGCTTCAACAAATATTACAACTGTTCTTATTTAAAAATAGATTTCATCTTATCTTCATTTTTTTACATGAAATGAAGTTCATTTCACACACGGAGAGGCACACACGTACATACGCACTGCTTACGTAAAGATATCAGAGCACACAGAGGTTATGGCTGTATTAAGGTGTGGGGCTGGTACTTTATATTTCAGCCCTAGCTTCACAGGCAGTTATTCTGCAAATGGATTTCAAAAAATAATTACATTAATCAAAACTCTATTTATCCTCCCACATCAGTATTGATTTCACCTACACTTATTGAATTTATATTCTGTCTCTTTAATCGCCTACCTCCTACTGCTTGTCACTCTCTGAGCTAAGACTACATATCTATCTGCATAGCACAGATATGCTCAGGGTTTTCCTTTGAAATAAGATGTCTATGAAATCCGATACCACAGAGAAGGAGGAATTAGGTTCACTTTTTTCCTACCCCCGTTTCTCATTCGACCTGCCCCTGAAATTCTTTGGTCTATCATAGTTTTTTATTTGCATTTGCCACAAGAACAAATGATGATTGCATTACCTTTAGTTCTCTGAAAATTGATAAATTGTCTTATTCTCACCCTGACATTTTAGACCATGAAAATTTTAAATGGTAATAAAAATTTTTAGAATCAGCTTAAAAAGCTGATATTAAAGTGGTATGAGATATCAACATAAAGGGAGAAGAATAATAAACATAAATGTGATAAAGGTTAACATTTGGGGGAAATCTGAGTAGAAAACAAATAGCAACTCTTTGTACCAAAATTTTATTGTCAGTCTGAAATTGTCTTAAAATAAAAAAGTTTACAAAATAATTCCAGATGAGATTTTAAATAATGATCCATGACCATTTAGGATGGTGATGATGTGGTGTGATTTGGAGGAATAAGAGGTGGCTAGTGAGACTCACAGGTAAAGTACCCAATATGACCCATTAGATAATACCCCACAGCAAAGCTCAGTCATCATCAAAACACATTCATCTCAGCTTAGTAAATCTTGCTTAAGATTTAAAGAATTGCAAAATCCAACACCAGTCTTCCAAGTCACCCTTAGCAAAATAAAATAAGGTAAAATACAAAATAAAATAAATAAAATACAAAATAAAATAAAATATGAAGGCTTTTAAATAAATCTTGCTTTGAATACAATTCCAGCCAATATCAAATATCCTTGTTTACCAAAGGCTATATCAAAGAAAAGCAACCCAATTTACAAGCCAAATACTAGCAATCTCATCCATGTCATACTTATGATCAATATTTTTCTTTTTTCATAGTTAATGGGAATTTTTATCATCTCCCTTGTCTCTAGAAGACCCACCAGGCAATCATAATTCACTGCCATCTATTTACAACTCTCCTTTGGGAATAGAGGCATTCGTAATTGTAAACATGTCATTGTACAGTTACGTGCAGGGGAAATGAGTGTGCCCTCTGAAAAGTCTTTTAATTCTTTATGCATTTCAACATCATGGCACTTAATGGTTTCCCTCAAGAAACACCACCAATTATTCTCATAGTTTATCTAGGTTTCTGGAAAAATCTGTTTGAAACTTGCCTTCCGACCCCATTTCCCCTGGCAGTAGGTCTACTGAGGAATGTATTTTACCTTTACATTTTTATTTCTGAGGAAAACCTTCCCACTAGACATTTGTTTTCCACGTGGTTCTCTGAGAGGGACATACACAAACAGGAAGACTATGAAATAGAATAGGATAAATTGGGACACCAAGATAACATGTCCATGTACTTCAACTCTGATATCCTGACCTATTTTTAAAAGCTAGGGA
>NW_006431210.1:5126098-5209142 GCF_000325575.1 Pteropus alecto
GTGATTCCATGGGAATTCTCTCAGTGCAGTGGTAATGTAGAGCAGAAAGCAGCTCTCTCTATTCCTGGAAGGAAAGTTCAGCTTTTTAAGCTTTTAAAAGAAATGACTGTGATTGTTCTCTACCTCTCAAAAATATTTTCTTTTTTGTAGCTTAGCGATGACAGGTGCTTTCCTACCTTGAACTCAAGGATTATTGGTAAGGTCAAAATATTTCCATGATTTCTCAATTGTCTAAAAGTTTTTAATTCAGAATGTTTAGAACATTCTGAGTTTAAAAAGACAGGATATTTGACCTTTCTAACTCCCTCCACTGCTTGATTATATGGGACATTTTCTTTTCGGGGAAAGAAAGTGGGAATCATTAGGAATATGATTTTAGTATCATGAAAAGAATTGTAACATCATTTATTCCAAAAAAACACGTTCATCAGAAAACCTGTCAATTGCAACCAATTCCAAATTATACATGGACACTGGGGATAAAGAGGACAGAGTCAATGAAATTCCAGGATACCCTGAATCCTTCTTTTACTCTCTACGTTCCTTCCTGCCTCGGGGTCTTTGTGTATGCTGTTCTCGGTTGCACACAATAATTCCTCTTTATGAATTCATTTTTTCCTTATTTCTTTTTGTGTACCCATAATTGAATCTTACTGATAATTCAAATGGTTGAATCAACAGATGTGGCATTTATTAATTCAACTATTATTTATGTGGCCAGCAATGAGCCAGCAAATACCTTGTTGGTATTTGGAACATAGGAGTGAAAAAGATAAAGGCTTTGCCGTCTATAGCCAGCAAAGGAGATGTACCCAGACCCAGATTTTTTTTCTAGCAGAGTCAGCACTCTGGCAGAGGCACATATGGAATGGGAAGCAGCATAACGTGACGGTTAAGAACTGGTTCTAGAGCCACACTGCCTGGGTTCATCTTACTCTGTCACTTACTAGTTGTGTGGGCTCAAATAAGTTATTTGTTCTCTCCAGGCCTCAGTTTCTACATCTGTAAAATGAGAAAGATGATAATACTGTATCTACATCAAAAGATTGCTTTGATGCTTAAATGAAGTAATACATGTAAGGTGCTTAGAAGTCACCTGCATCTTGCAGGGTTTGTTCTTATTACCAATGCTACAGGAGTCCATAGGGGTACACAACTAATTCTACCTGAAAACTTTTCAGGAGACTAACATTAGAACTGCATTTTAAAGAACACACTCCTGAGGAAAGCACAGACTACTCTTTTAAACATCTTGACAACACCAGAAAGCATTTCCAGATTTCAAATCGCCAACTCATGACAACTATGAAGGTTTTAAGTCTCAACCCAATACTCTTTGTTTCAAGTTCTTTGCTTTAATTTTTAAAGAAATCCTTACTTCTTATTTTAAACAAATGCCATGAAGTCATCTCAGAATTTCCCCATGAATGATCCTAGTTTTGGAGAGTGGTCTCAATCAACATATTAGTCGTTCTAGTATAAAAACATCTGAAACATATGTCCTAATTTCCCCAGACTGCACTAGACTTCAAAATAAAGAAAGGTGGTGATGTAACTCTACTTAGGACATCCTAAAACAGGCCACAATCTCAAACTAGTTTGAGATACTTACTGAGAGTGAAATGTGTCTAGCTGGATTTATTCTGCATTAATTATTACTCCCTCTGTATACTCAAAGATTTCAGACCATCAACAAATTACTGTAAGGAATTGCTGGTCACATGTAAACAACAAGAAGTTGTCCTTCATGGATTAAAAAGAATTCTCTTTTCTTGGACAGATATGTGCTATCTCTAATCCCCGAAAGATCAAAATGAGAACGTACTAAAGGTTGAAGCTACTTCATATTTCTGTACATTGTAAACATGACAAAATAATCTCAAAATTTCAAATATTTAAAACTTTATGTTTACAATGGAATTTAAAGGACTTAAAACTATCTCCTCTGGTGGGCATAAAAGGCAGCTTTGGTAAGAGAGGGATCAAACCTGAAACGATAAAATTAATACGAAGGCAAGGCGTTTTCCGTAGAAATGCTCAAAATCGAAGCAGTTCCATAAACTTTTTATTTTCCCACAAACAGATAGCCTCTGATATTATTTCCGTACATTTATGAATCTCTCAAACATCTCTTAAAAATGTTTAAAAAGAAAAATTAAAGCATGGCTTTGGGGGAGGGCAATATAATCTAGAAGTGCATCAATTGTTTTGTGTGAAGAGAAGGGAGTTCAAAGTAGTGTTATGTGAAAGAAGACATTCCAGAAAGTAGAAAGTGGTCAAACCCCGGAATCTATTCATTGTTTTTCACCATATACATATATTTATTCAAGGCTTACTATGAGGTAGGTTTTATATATAAGGTAGATTTGTTATAGTTCTCAGGGAGCATCCCAGAAAACATGACTAAAGAGATGAATATGATGCTTCTTAGGAAATGCCAATATGAAAGTATGTATCTGGGGACCTTAGAGGACCTGACTCAGCTCAGGTGGAAAAGAAAGGTCGTCAGGAAAAGAGTCCCACGGAAGGCAATTCTGAGCTTTCTACTCACCTTGCAGGATGAAGTAGCATCAGCAGGGGGAGGTGCTGGGACAGGTATTCAGGTATGAGGAAAAGCAGAAGCAAAATCCCAGAGAATTGCATCCACAATGCCTTCAGGGAAGAAAAAAAATATTCCTTCTGGAAGTGCTGTGTGGTAATGCAGTATGAATACAAGGCATGGCCAGTGAGTGGGATTGGAGACCTAGTTGGGAGCGGGTGGGTTGGGCGGGGCGGGGGGAGAGCTTTAAAATTGTTAAGAAATGTAAACTTCATTCTTTGGGCCATGGGGGATGTGGACGAACCACAGGTGGATGACAGGATGAAGTTAGAAAGACCCACTTGGCTACATAAGGGAGAGTTGGAGAGTAGAACATGGAGACAAAAACAGGAAGACTCCCATGGAGGCTGTTGTAATAACCCCAGTTAAACTTTTTTTTTGAAGCTTTAAAATTGTTAAGAAATGTAAACTTCATTCTTTGGGCCATGGGGGATGTGGACGAACCACAGGTGGATGACAGGATGAAGTTAGAAAGACCCACTTGGCTACATAAGGGAGAGTTGGAGAGTAGAACATGGAGACAAAAACAGGAAGACTCCCATGGAGGCTGTTGTAATAACCCCAGTTAAACTTTTTTTTTGAAATAATTACAGATGCACAAGAAGTAGCAAATGGTACAAAGGGATATCATGTATCTTAACCCTATTCCTCTAGTAGTAACAACTTATGTATCTATAACACATTATCAAAACCAGGAAACTGACTATAGACTTCATTAAAATTTTATCAGCTATTACATAGCTACAGTTTTATGAAATTTTATCACATGCATAGATTCATGTAATGGCCACAAAAATCAAGATAAAATCCAAGTAAATTTTGATAAGGACTTAAAGAGAAATGGAGGAAAGAGGAGAGATTCAATAAATATCTAGAACCTAAACTCTAATAGTTAAGAGCATGGATTCTGGAGCCAGATTGCTCAAGGCTGAGTTCCAGCTCCACCATTTAGCAGCTTTGTGACTTGGGATGTTGCATCTCAGTTCATTTCTCTGCAAAATGAAGATTATGATAGTACTTCCTAGAGATGTGGTGAGAATTAAATTAATTAATGTTTGTAACAAGCATAGAACCATCATCAGCCTACGGTAATGCTATAAATATGTTAGCCTTTTAGTCCAGGAAAACTTACTCTTGGTCACTGTTTCCAAAATTATGACACTCGTAACACTGGAGAAATATATAATGACCTTAGATTTTTCACAGATTAACATGTTTATTTCAATGATGATGCATTTATTTTTATAGTTGTTATATACGAGTGGCCCAGGATCCTAGCTTTCCATTGATGTTGGTAATATACAGTTTCCTTCTTAAATGGTTTTAAGCAAGAAGTTTTTAAAGAAAATAAGCCAAAAAAAATGATATACACTATTCAAATATGAAAACAATCATAAAATTGTGAAGGTGATACATGAGTGAATGTCATTTGAGACACACTGCATTGCATATGTTTCTTGTTTGCAGAGTTAATGTTTATTCATTGGCATAAGGAAGTTCAAGAATCCAAGTGTTCTATTATCTTAATTTTGAATTACTATCATAAGCAATTAAAGATGCAAAACACCTGAAGAGTTAAGAAAAAGGGATGAAACAGCAACTTTCTCCAGCTTTGCTGAGTGGACAGAAGGATCATCTTTGCAACAGATTTTATCACATAATTAAAGCGGGATCCCCTGATTAATTAAATGGAGAGGCAAACTCATTTAAACTGGTGATGCTAATGCGAGATTGCAATATTTTGCATTAGGCAAAAGAAAGTAAAAGGTTACAGCTCTATACCTTGAGTTTTTGCTAGCTGCACTATAGTATAGTCCATTTGTTGGTAAATTTTCAGTATTTGCAGATTTATTCAGGCCTACTAAAAGCCTCGAAGCAACCAGGAATTGTAATAAATATTTGAACAGAGAGCTCAGTGTTTCAAATGCTGAATAAATCATTAGGATCAGAGCTAGTACACTGACTGGGTTAATGCAATGTGGCTGCCCTTTGTCCTGTGCTCGCTCTGTTGATGCTTGCCCTTTACTATATGCAGTCATGGTATATTCTTTACTAGCTGAGGGATGCTCTTTCATTTCAAAGGGTTGCTTCTCATCCAGAAAAATAATAACTAAGAGAAAGGTTTATGAGATTAGTAAATCAAATATTTTCCCAATAATCAAGAGTTACATCAACCATCTACTATTTCTGTGTGATCAGTCAGCCTGGCATTGCAAGTGGGATGTTTTGGTCAACTGTAGAACTAATAAACTCTTACTTCTAACAGCCCTTCTTCTGTGGGGTGCAAGGTAATAGGACATACATGTAAGTAACGAAATCCTGACCCTTTCTATAGCCAGCTTCTTTGTACATTTCTCACATGCTGAAAGGTTCAGATTCACTCACCTAGCATGGCCAAGACACAGAGATGTCCCCTTCTCTGGCCATTCACCTATGTCCAGAATCCGACTCACCCCAGCTTTCTCTTTCTAGATGTTGCTAACAAATTTTTTAACTTAACCTCTTGAATTATAAATGACCTTTGAGATTTATTTGTCACTTGTATCACCTAAGCTTTAGGTTTCTATTTCTCAACTCTTTAGCCTACCGCTGAAAATGGTGTATTAATTCCCTAGAGTTTTATAACAAATGACTACAAACTGCATGGCTTAAAACAAGAGGAATTCATTTTCTCACAGTTCTAGAGACTAGAAGTCCCAAATCCAGGTGTTGGCAGGGCCATGTTTCCTCTGAAGACTGTAGAAGAGCATCCTTCCCAGCTTCTGGTGGTTGCCCACAATCCTTGGTATTCCTTGGCTTGTAGGTGCATTACTTCAATCTCTACCCCTGTATTACAAGACATTCTTTCTTGTAATGGGAAGAAGGCTGAGAGACAGAAACCAGGTTCAAAGCAACAGAACCTCAGACATCAGAGCAGAACTGTCAGGTCAGGACCTGAGGGTAAAAGAAAGGCCCCAAAGCTGACATTATTCAGCACTATTTACTTTGCATCCATCACTGTGACTCAGTGCTTTATATTCATTCTATCACTTATATTAAACAACCTTGCAAGATAAACATTACAATCTTCGTATTCCTGATGATAAAACTCAGGCTAAGAGAGGTAAAGTAAACTTTTGAAAGTTGTTTTGGGACAAAGCCTAACCCATGAGTGAAGAGAGAGATAGTAGGGGTGCCAAGTTGGCTCAGATAATTAGAACACTATTAGCTCCTTTCCTTGGGCCTTCCCAACATTGTGTTCAAATTACCCATCATGCAAAATGGATGATGATTGGTCATCACATGTCTGAGAGAAAAGCAAATAAATGAGAAATCAGCTAATTTTGCATCTGAGAATAGAAACAAGCTCTAATTCTGGGCAGCCTGGGTTCATCCTGGCTCTTTGTCTCAGTAAACACAAACTGTACTTTCCAACTGTGTTTAAAATTTTTCAATTATAGTTGACATTCAATATTATTTTATATTAGTTTTAGGTGTACAGTATAGTGGTTAGACATTTATATAATTTACAAAGTAATTCCTCTGATTAGTCTAGTACCCAGCTGACATTATACACAGTTATGACAATATTTTTGACTATATTCCCTATGCTATACTTTACGTTCCTGTGACTATTTTGTAACTACCAGTTTGTACTTCTCAATCCAACTCTTAACCCCAAAAAAATCCTATGCACCACTGCCCTGTGTTTCTCCTGCCAATAAAGATATAGATACGCCTAGGGTATGTGTCCTCCTGAGTATGTCTGTTCGATCGCACCATGGCTCTGCTCTCTTTCATTTCCTCAGATTTCTGACTTGAAATGACTCGGCCATGCCAGCACCAAACCCTTCAGATAGGAGTCTACCCCCTTCTCCTGGCCCTTAAAATCCTACCTTCAGTTCTATCCTATTATAATCACCCAAAACCAGTGTATCCAGTCCTTCTTCAGGAAGGAAAGATTATCCAGATCTGTTGAGGTAGAAAATAGACACCCCCCCACCCCCACCACCAACTCTTTTCCAGAGCAAGTGGAAATCTGCATACTTGCTGGGCTGCTTTTCCTCCCAGTATCACCATCTGGCCAAGAGAGCAGAAAGAGCCAACTCTTATCTGCAGGGTGTATAAAAAGAGAGAACTCATTTCTACGACCCTGCTGATGAACTACAAAAGCAAGGGAGATTCCAGAAGGTCAAGTCTAAACACATAAACAGAGAGCAAGAATTATTCCAAAACCAAGGCCAACAGCACAGGACAGTATGAAATGGCAAGTGGGATCTGGAAACAACACATGGTGCACACAGACAGAAAACTTGTTGTGTGGTGTTTGAGGATGAGCCTGTGGGTAGGTTGGATGTAGTTAAGGCCACCATGCTGATTTGGATAAAGAGATATCCAAGGCCAAGGTTAATTCGAACTTCTTTAGTGACTTCATTCTGAGGCCTGTGGTCTGAGTCACCACAGGCCTTTCTGCACACCTCCCTAATCTTCATCTCTTCTAGGAGGTGAATGCAATAACGTTACAGGAATTCTTTATTCACAAGCAAACTCATTGCTATAGGCATGCGTATGGTGAAGTACTACTTCCAGGATGTGTATATTGCAGGCTTTTTGCCAATCCCTGCAGTATTTTTGCTATAGAATATTCACTGGGGCCAAAATAATTTGTCTGGCTAAAGCTCATTAAAAAATAAACAGATAACAAGTAGAATACCTGATC
Organism: Pteropus alecto; assembly: GCF_000325575.1. Classification (NCBI taxonomy): domain Eukaryota; kingdom Metazoa; phylum Chordata; class Mammalia; order Chiroptera; family Pteropodidae; genus Pteropus; species Pteropus alecto. Next base: position 5,133,397 of record NW_006431210.1, read on the forward strand.
CTCTAAAGAACTGATTTAACAGAGGGAACAATCTATTGGAAGGAGAGTGGACCCATTCAAAGCCATCTTAGGAAATTGCTTTGTAGTGCCCTTCTTTCTAATTCAGCCAATAGATGCCAACACATCTTGTTTTTTATGTCTGTTGGCTTATGAAAAGCACGTTGGCACACTGACTACATGTCTAGTGCGTATAACTTTGACTAACCTGTCGTTTACTTTATTTAACACAAATCTGAAGGTGCACATTTTGCCTTTTTAAGTCCAGTCATTTTTTAAGGTGTTGTCATGCCACTAGAGAAAGTCCAGAGGAGACGGCTTCTCGGGGAGATGTGGATGTCCTCCACTCAAGGAGGCAAAGCTGTCTTCTTGGACTGCTGGTCCACTTTGATCAGCAGAGGACCTCTCTGTGGTCAGGAAAAGAGGGAAGAGGCATGAGACCCTGGGGCCATTACTATCTCTGAGTAGGAAAGGGAAATGGCTTCCTAACAGAGATATGGCTGAGAAATTTCAATCTCAAGTCAGGTCCCCAGCCTCTCTGTCTTTATCTTCTAAATATCTTCCTTCTTAATTCCTTTCCTTTCAAAAAAGACAAAAAACTGTCTTATATTTCTGCTTGTGGTTTTAAATTTAGAAGAATACCTGGCCTTTCTGCTGAGGTTGATCCAGACATCTGGTACAGCCATCGAGAAGCAGCTCCAGGGAGTCGCGGGATTCCAGGTCTTGGTCCCTTCTCAACTGACTCCACATTTTCCTAGGGGTTATCAGAGCATCCCTAAAGAGAAGAAGAGCGTGCAGTGTCTTCACCCTTGTGAAGTGTTTGCTATTGTTTCTACAAATGGGAAATAAAGGAGGGAGTACTCTAATAAGTATTTAATATTTATAAGTTGCTTAGGTTAAAATCTCTGATATGGCAGTATTGTGATAGATGCATGGATCACTTCTGGTTGACATGGCTCTGCTTCAATCTCATAGGCACAGTCATAGTTTTTGATAGATATTTCCATCCCTAGGTTTTGTCACTTAAACATAGCTTTTCAGCATTGAAAGTTATTCTGTTTGGAAATGTTTCTTGATGCATTTTACTTGTTATCTCCCTAAGGTACAAAACAAGAAATTAAAAGGAAAAAAAAATCTCAGTTTTTGTCTAAGATGGAAATGATGGCTTCCTTGAATCCCTACAGAGAGAATATGCTTGTGAGATCAGCAGCCTCATGTGTCTCAGTTTTTTTTCAGGAGATTATAAGAATGAAATAAATACTCCAGGACAACACCCGTGTTCCTGTGTTTTGAGAAAGATTTTATTATAGAGCTTCTCACACCAAGTTGTATTGCTATCTGTGTTTCCATCTCTATTCTCCCCCTGGACTGAGGGCAGGACTATTGGTTACTTTTCTTATAAGGTCAGAACATTTCACAGAGCCTACAGCACAGCAGATAGCCAGTAAAAGTTATCGAGTAAACAAAAATGAAGGAAAGTTGAAGAAAAACATCTCTGTGCATGACTTAGAGGAACGTGTCCTCTAGTAATATGAAGGCAATTAGAATAACTAAAATCAGGTAGCAGCAAACTATAACCTGAGAACCAAATTTAGTAGTTGCCTATATTTTTATAAAATTTTATTGAAATCCAGTCATGTTCATTCGTTTGCATAATGTCTATGGCCACCTTCATACCACGACAGCAGCTGAGTGGCTGCGACAGGGACCGAATGGACCACAAAGCCAAAAATATTTGATACCTGGCCTTTGATTTTAAAAAATTTTTGACCTCTGACTATAATAAAGAATGCATTTCACAAGCAAGTAAGCAAAAGTAATTACTAAATGCTTATCATGTGCTTAATACTATTGCAGGATTTGAAGTAGACATAGCAAATGCATTTCACCTCTCTGAGCAATAGGTCCTTTAACTGTTTGAGGGCATCGATTTTAGCAGCTGTACCAGAGGAGAAATGTCATTATCTATACGTTGGAGTAACATGGACCTCATTGAGAAAAAACAGCTGGTAAATCAAAGAAGAGGTGAACACAAAGGACCAATTGAAATGCAAAAGTGGCATTTTGAATACTGTAATGATATATAGCAATCAGAATAATGTAATTATTGTCCAATATCACTCATTCCTGTTTTCCTGCAAGAATATCATGGAATGTTTTGCATTCTGTATTCACTGTAGTATAAAGACTGGGACTGTTTTACTTGAATATTGACTTCAGAAGGCTGAAAAACTTAGTGACAAATGGGCTGCAGATATTTGATCTTTGCCGTATGTAATTATTTTTTAAATTTTATTGAAGACATACTAAAAATCAAAGGATAATATTAAGTATCTTATATACATTATTCAAATTGATTCAGATTTATGCAAGAAGCCTCATTATTTTTATAGCATACCATCATCTTTATAGTGACTTCGTAAGCAACACAGTGTATGAGTCAGGCAGAGTAGGCTATGCCATACTTCAGTAACAAACAAGCCCACATCTCAATGGCTTAACACAGTGTAAATTTATATCTTGTTCATGTTCCATGGTTATTATGGGTCATCAGGTATCTTTACCTTCTGTAGTCACTCAAGGAACCAAGCTAGCAGGTAGTCCATTGACCACTGTTCATTGGGAAAGGAGTACTGCAACATCTCCTCCTGTCAGTGAGCTTCATCTAGAAGTGATACAAATCATTTTCACTCACATTTCATTACCAGGATTGGAACTCGTTTCTATCCGATTCTAATATGCATTATCTCTCTACCAGAATTCATTGTTCTATAATTCATTCATATTACTATAATAGTGTGCTTTAATGTTTTTCACTCAAACTCTAAATACCCACAGGGGTGTGCTGACATTTACTAGTTCAAGAAGGATTTATTATGTGCCCCTTAGGAGGCTGAAAAACTTAGTGACAAATAGGCTGCAGATATTTGATCTTTGCCGTATGTAATTATTTTTTTAAATTTTATTGAAGACATACTAAAAATCAAAGGATAATATTAAGTATCTTATATACATTATTCAAATTGATTCAGATTTATGCAACTCTAAATACCCACAGGGGTGTGCTGACATTTACTAGTTCAAGAAGGATTTATTATGTGCCCCTTAGGAGCCATACACTATCTTAGCCACTAGGAGGAATACAGCTAAAACCAAAATGGACATACCAACCCTCATTACGCTTATGTTCTAACAGGGAGAGAAAACAAATACATTAAGCACATCACTTAATAAATAAAACTTAGTAAAATATGTAGGACAGTCAGTGAAAAGTGCTATGAAAAAAATAAGATACGGAAGGTGGTAAAGAATGCTAGGGGCTAGGAGATGAGATACTTCTCAACCCATAGGGTCCTTTTGCATGTAGGCCTGAGCATGACAGATGGCTCAAGGTTCCTGGAAATCTCAAGCTGCTTGAAGAAAACTGATATTAAAAGCAGATTTATATTATTTCTGGTGATCTCAAGTCTAACAAACATCCTGAGGCTGTGCGTGGTAGGGAATTGGGAGGGGTAGAGGTCTTGCCAGGATCATCTGGTTTCCCGAAGCCCCTTTCAGATAGAGGTACAGAAGGTGGAGGAGGGGCAGTTGTATACCAACATTCAAAATTTGGACTCTTCTATGCCTTCTTAAATATATTTTAATTGCAGGCAAGAAAATAAAGCTCCATAAAATAAGTCTTCAAGAGATGTGATGATGAGAGGAAGAGGGGGTCTGTTTGGCATTAAAAAATAAATCCGGATATCTACCTTATGTGTGTGAACAGAAATTAGAGATAAATGTGCTTTGGGCTTGGCTGGCAGAGGGATGCGATGTTTCTCTTCATTTATAATGAGTGACATGTTTGTAATGAATTTTCTTAGCCCAAACGTTGGTCTTTGTTTCTCTTTTCCTAAAATAAATAACTCTTCCATTTGCTCAACTCCACTCTGAAGCCCTCTGGCCTTTAAAGTAGCTCCCACTGGTAGCTCAGGAGGTGTTTTAAAACCAAATTATACTCCTTACTTTCAGTAAATCCTTTCTCTTTTTCCCCTGCAATTTTTCCAACTTACTATCAATCTTCATGTTAAAGTTACCAGCAAAATGTGTGAATAAAAAATATCCCTTTTATAAGTGGCTTTTTTTTTTTATTAACCTGGATCATCCCACCTTGTCAAAACACAGCCGTGAGATAGTAATTCCCTCAAAGTCCTGGCTCGGATTTCAATTTACCTGTGACCTTGGGTGGATGAATCACTTTGCCATTGTGACAAAGAAGTCTCCTCAGGGAATACAGGATTATGCATTCTCTGCTCAGCTACAGAGTAAGAATTTGAGAATTTCTTAATATTTCAAAAGTTCCCTGTAATTGAAAAGAATGATACAAACATCTTATTTGGTAACTTTGATCAGTTAGAGATACAGGGGAAGCTGGTGTCCAGCACACACTCAAAGTTCAGGTTTCACCCTAAAAGACATGATGGTTTCTCAGCTGCACTTTGTTCCTCATCCCCCCACCCCTGCTGACTACTTCCCTCTCCCCACCTCCCCTCCCACCTACTCCACAATAAAAATATAAGAGTCTTCTCTTATTGAATGCTTACCACGTGCTGACTATTGTGCTACACATTGTGGTAGGTTGTATAAACAGTCAAATTGTTTACACCTCCAGCTCTTTGCCATGTGACTTTGCAGTTCTTCTCATAGAAGCAGAATATACTTCCTGCTCCACTGAAGTTGGGTTTGGTTATGTGATTTGCTTTGGCCAATAGAATACAGTGTAAGTAATGATGTGCCACTTCCAAGCCTCGGCTTCAAGAACCCTTGAATATATTTGCTTTATCTCTTGGAACTCTGTCTCTGCTATGAGAATAAGCCTGAGCTAGATACCTGGAAAATGAGAGATATAGAGCCCAGTTACCAGAATCTCCTTAATAACCAGCCAACATCTGGTCAATCTCTAGGCCTTCAAGGGAGACTCTCTTAGATCAGCCAGCTCCCAGCTGATCACAGATATATGAGTGAACCAAGTGGCATCAACCAAGTCTGGCCCAGGGAGCAGAAATTTCAAACGACCCACAAACTTAGGAGAAATAAAGCTATTTTTTACTTTAAGCCATGAGTATTGGAGTGTTTATCATACAACTATAACTAGTAGGTAAATATTTTATAAAGATTAGTTTATTTAGTCCTCATAACAATCTTACAGAGTAGATTCTATTACTATGCCTATTTTACAGAAGAGAAAACTGAGATTTAGAAAAATTTAAGGTCACACAGTTATGAAGTACCAAAACTAGGATTCCAAACCTAATGTCTAACAACTTAAAATCTGACATTGTTTTACCATGTATCACTGTAGGCACCCTTCTCCTTGCTCTTCTGTTCTTATTCATTTAGAAAGGGAAGGTTTCAATTATAAGGAATTGAAATTTGCTAAAACCCAGGCTGTTCTTTTTAAGATGACTCAAAATGAGACAGGTAACTGACTTTTCTAGGGATTTCTGCTGTCTTGTGAAGACTCTCTGAAGAAAGTGTGAATGAAAAAATAGACACAGGGCATTTCTGAACCTTTATGGAAACGTTTTTTATGGTCATAACTTGTTTGTGCAAATAACACTGTTGCCTGCTCTAAAATTTTCCAGTGTTCCTTCCTAATGAGTTCAATGTAATTGATGGATCCTGTCACTCAACAAGAAATAAGTTCATTCTTAAGATGAATAACTAATTGGACAGGTCAATATATACATGATCCTCAGAGATGGTTTTGTAAGAATGGAAGACTGAAGCGTAGCTGGGAAGTTGCTGTAATTTCTTAGGGATAATGGCATAAAGCTTGGTATCTCACTTGGTGCTAACCACATGTGTTCTCCATGAAGTTGTCCCCAATCATATACCTTTCCTGGAATAGAATAATGGAACGATTATTTTTTATTCTTATATGATACAGGTAAGAAATGCTTTCACTCTCAAGAAACATGAATTGGTTTTATTCTTTAGTAGATTCCAACGAATAAACTATACTCTCTTTAAGTAGTCATCTGTTGTTAACTTGTTTTTATTTCCGAAGTTCAATACTAAAGCTTTTTTTTATTTTAAGCAGCTTTTGTTTTAAACTTGCAATCATTGCTCTTCCATCTTGTTTGAACATTCCGTAAAAGTGCAGACAAGAAGTTCAACATTTCTAGTATGTCATGGAGCTGTTCTATGGTTAAAGAGAATAAGAAAAGCTGCTATTATTGTTTTGCTCACAGCCAGTAAATCTGTTACATTACACATTGCTATGATTACTTTCCAAACACGCAGCTGAAAATGTGAAAAAAATTCAATGCTTGTGATCCTGAAACATTCAGAGACTTCATGTTTGTTCCATTGTCAATGACAATTGCATTTTTTTTTTTTCTGATTTTCCATTCTATAAAAAGTTGGGAAAACTGACATTCTTCTTTTGAGTCATTCTCACAAAATGGGAAGAATTTCTCAATAGGACTGTTTTTAACAGACTCATGGCCTAAGTATAGATAAATAAGTGAAAATTAAATATGGTTCTTAAAAACTATCTCATTTAATATTGTGAAAATTAGTACACCAAATAATATTATAGGAATTAGAAGCATGATATAATTTAAACTTTATTTTTCTGCCTTGTATTATCGTTTAACTTTTATAAATACATTTTGATCCAAAAAAAAATAAGATTCTTCCAAAGTTATCTAGCCACCACTCTCTCTTGTAGTTTTAGCATTTTCTGTCAATTACTACCCCATTTATTTAACTATTTAAAAGTTCTTAACAACTAGACAATATCTGGTATACAATATTAACAATTTCCAAAATCAATGTTAATAATTGTAGTATTTTATGCTTGGAACAATAAATGTACATTTATACTCAAATGACTGGTAGTGTTTTATAATATATAAAGCACCTAAGAAAATTTTCCACTTCAAGATACACCTAGGATGTATACTTACATATGAATGTAATCAGATCAGAATGAAATACCTCACTCATCTTATTGACTCGGTTATGCCATTTAGATGTCATGGTAACCTATGTAATCACGTGATTCTGACTACCTCATGTTTAAAGATATCAGAAAATGTACGAAATTGCACATGAATCTTCAGCCCGAAACTTTCAAGGCTAGTGCTGAGGCTGAAGCTACAGAGGACTTTTTGGCCAAATATCTAGGCTAGAGCTAAATACTGATATAGCCCTAAATAGATTCTGTTGGGAGATAGATAAGTTTTAAGACATGAAAAGATATGTTTTCTCAGAACATTTGGATTTCAATATTGCATTTGTATATAGTTCAAATAGAGACATCAGAATCACTTCCCACTTTCTCCAACCAATTTAAAAGCAGTAGTTAGCATACACCTATCACGGTTTAGCCTAGTAAGTCAAGCACTTTTGCCTCTGGGCAAAATAACTGAGATTCAGAGAAAGAATGAAAACGATAATGTAAAAAGAGCATGAAAAACCACCAGAAATGAGATAATTAAGGACAGGATAAAATAGTTAAACAGAGGCCAAGACAGTTCCTGTCTTTTGGGATCTAGGATCTAGAGGAGTTTAGACAATCAGGTATTTACAAATGTAGATACTGTCAGGGCCAACACTGGCTCATAAAATGACTTTAACCCCAACTCTGCCTCCTTGGACTTGAGTTCTTATACAGTGGTAGGTCTAGATAAGGGGCAATTTATGGTACCAAATAGTTTAGAAATACAAATCAGCATGTAATACTGATGTGAGGAGTTAGAGGGATTCTTTATGGTACCAAATAGTTTAGAAATACAAAGAAGCAGCATGTAATACTGATGTGAGGAGTTAGAGGGATTCTAAGGAAAGCATCTTTATTGTAGTCTGATTTTATTGTCTGTAGTCAGGACTAATAGTTAAGCTGATGTAGACATGGATAAAAAGAAAACCACATAGTAGTCAATATTCTCCTTTAAACTATAAAATTAACATTCGTGCATATCTAGGATTCCCAGTGACAAATTCATACAGTGATGCCACTCAAAGCTCATGTTGGTGTTACTGAAATTGTCACTGAAATAATATACATCCTATATTATAAAGCTAGATGATCGAAATAGACAGCTTTGGGAAAATTCAAATAGAATTTCACATGTATGACTTATTAGTTTGGGGATGTTGCCCAAATTATCTAGATTGTTTTAGTCTCAGTACTGTTTGCTTTAAAATGAGAATAATAATAGAATTTATGGAATGATTAAATGAGATAATACATAAAGAGTAGGGTCAAAATTTAAAGCAATACAACTTGGTTTATACATGGTTTAGCTTCTCTATTTCTATAACATATACAAACTTTTTTGCCACTTCTATTTCCTCTGAAGGCGGAAATAATTTCAAGCTTTCCAAGTACAAGTGAAAAAGTCTCTCCTGTTGTAAACAGTCTCATTTGAGGGTAAAATGAAGTTCGTATTTCTTTCTGAAAGACCTTTCCCACCCCAACTTTCTCCCCAAGATGGCATCTGGACACAAGGGGGAGGTCATATGACCTCAGAGAGTTCTCTGTCTCCATGCTAACTTTCTTCATGGCTTCTGTTGACCCATAGGTGAAATGTAGCTCATTTTGCCTGTTCTCCAATCATCAGGCTCTGCCCTCCTTACATCTACTTCTAAAGTGTTCACAGATCCTGTAACTCATGGGCTGGCCTCTTGGCACAGTAAAGCCTTGGTTTGCCCACATTACTGCCTTGGCACCAGTTCAATTCTTCCTTATAATATAAACTGTCAGGGACTTAGCAGTCACCTCATTCCTCACCACAGACACTCTCAGCCACTGCCCATCTTGTCCTTGGCTGCCCTCTCATTACATCTGGAGCCCACTCGAGGGAATACTGGCTTACTGAGAGTCTCCAGCTACCTCTTTACTTCAGTATTGATACTTCCGAATCTTTTGTCTCCTCCCATATGAAAGTTTTCTACTTGCCTTTCCTTTCCAGTGGGAACTCTCCCTACATCACACCTTCCTTGAAGTTCTTTATCCTAGGGTTAACCCTCTTTCCTTTTTTATCTTTTTTCTTTTCCCCCTGCTAGATTATACTCATGACTTAGGTAAGAATTTGGAAAGAGCTGCAGGAGAAAGAAATAAAAGGATTACCAAAATCCATTAGGAGTCATTGCATAAATATTACCTCATGATATGTAAAAGGTATTTAGCACATTAAAATATAACAAAAAATAAATAAAAGCAGTTATTGATTCAAGATTAAAATAGCAGAATGAAACTAAACTTCAAAATCCTCCTTTTCTTATAACCTAATAGGAAAAATCAAACAAACGCAGAAAAATCAGCTAACATATACTAGCAGCAAACCTAAGACTATAGAAAAGGTTGGTTGCAAGTAAGAAAGATTGAAAATATTAAAAATTAATAAGGCTAAGTGTGGTAGGAAGATTTCTAAAAGACTCCTCTTCCCAAATCTCATTCCCTTGTATACATACATGCTTTCTTTAATCCCCCCACCCAAACCTGTAAATGTGATGGAATATCACTTCTGTGATTAGATTACTAACCGTTGACTTGGAGTTCATCACAAGAGATATCCTGAATGGACCTGACTTAATCAAGTGGAGGAAAGCAAAGCTCAGAGAAGATTTCCTGCCACTCTGGAGAAACTCTGGAGAAAGCAAACAGCCATGCTGTAAACCACCACGATGTGGGGCTCAGTGGGCAAGGGTTTGCAGGGGGTCTCTAGTTGCTAAGAATGGTCCTTGCCTGGGAACTGATAATAAATGGGGAGCTCAGCCGCACAACCACAAACGAACTAAATCTGGCAACTTATTAATAAAGTGAACAACTTTTTACAAGCTCACCAGCGGTGAACAGAGGATCCAGCAAAGCTATGTCCTGACCCATGGCCCCTGTAAGTTAGTAAATCCATGTGTTGTTTGAGCACTAAGTTTGTAGTAATTTGTTACTTGATAATAGAATACTAATATACTGGACTTGGCGAACATCCAAACAGTTCCAAACCCTGCCTTCTGCAGAGGCAATGTTAAGAGGCCAGGTGAGAAAAAAGAAAGTAACCACCGCCTGCCCTTCCACCCCCACCCCCCACACACATCCATAGTCACACAAACAAACAGAACTCTTACGACACGAGACACGTGTCCGGGGTAGAAGGAAGGGTACTGCAGTCAGTTCCAGAAAGAACAGTAACAGTTTCCACAGCAAACTCCACCTTGACCACCTCTGAGTCCAAACAGAGACAAGCAAAAGCTTTTGAATTCTTAAATTTAGAGGAAAGGGAGGAAAAGAGAGAGGAAAGGCAAAAGGGTTATTAACTTCCCAATCTAATCGTCTCTAGCAATAAGTAGGGACTTAGACAAAGAGATGACCAAAAATAAATAAATAAAGAGAGAGAGAGAGAGAGAGAGAGAGAGAGAGAAAAAGAAAGAAAGAAAGAAAGAAAGAAAGAAAGAAAGAAAGAAAGAAAGAAAGAAAGAAAGAAAGAAAGAAAGAAAGAAAGAAAGAAAGAAAAAGAAAAAGATTTTTAGAAAAGCAGGCAGCAAATAAAGGAAAAGACACTCTGGAAGTTCTTCTAATATCCTGGGGAGAGTGGTCAAAGGGAGAAAGTGGTAAATGATTACTGAGGACAAAGGATTGAAAAGGACATAAAAGAATAACCTGGCTAAATGGGAAGCTCCAGTTCCTCAAGGTAAATTGGAAAAGTCACTTCAGTCTTTCACGGGAGTAGGATACATGGCTAATATCCAGTGGTTCAGTTTTGATTAGTGGGTGTGGGTCTTTTAGGTTGTTAAATATTTTGAATAGCACCCTAGGGTATAAAAAAAGTGTATATATATAGTGTGTGTGTGTGTGTGTATAATATGTAAATATATATATAATTTTAGGTATAAATTTTAAATTTTGGGCATAACGCATAAATTATATATATATATAATTTTGATGTGAAGGATGTAAAGCATACACGTAAAAATAATAAACTTACAAATATTATTTACAAGTACTAAACTATGCAATGCATTTCATAGAGTTGATTAACTTTCCTAGTATATTGTTGTTGATTTTTCCTGAACTCTCATACTCATGGCCAAACTATGACTGTAATTGATAAACGAGTGTAGTTCCAACATAAACGTTCATGATATTCTTCTTTATTTTATTAATAAGAACAAAGTGGAACCATGAAGATGTTTGTTCTTTGTAAATAAATTGAACAACTTCCTTCTGAATTGGGTAGTAGTTTCCAATTACTAAAAACCGATTTTTTCAATTAGCTGTGTTAATCACAATGTAATAGCAAAAGGCACAACATGTTTAAGTTTAATCTGCATTATTAGCATTCTCTCCATCGCTTCATTAAGTCTAGATTATCAAGATAACAACAAATCAAGGCATGATTTACAGCACTTGCCAATTTTCATGATGTCAAAACTCTTACCATGGCCAATTTGAAGCCATGAATGTGATGTCACTACATGCACAAAAACTGGCCTAAATGACTTCAAGAGCATGGATAATAGCAAAATACAATAAAGTCATCAGGAAAGATAAGTTTTTAATATAATATATTTATTCATAAATTAATATAATTTAATTTTTAGTAATGGCTATATATTTTTTAACTGACTCACAAAAATACTGAAAATTTAATAACCTGCTATCATGAGCTGCTATGAGCAGGCTCCAGCACCCTGCTGCTTCTCACTCTATTCCACCCCTCGGGCTACATAAATGATACCTTTAAGTTTTAAATTATAAAAGAAGACACAGTTCTCAACTAGATTAAAGAGGGAGTCATGAGAATTCATCCACTCTGCATTAAACCCAGACACCACTGCCCTGTTAAGTGCACCCAGTATAAAAGAGGGAGCGAAAAAGAGAGGGAGAGGTATAATTCATCTCTCCAAGCATGTGCAGTAAAATAATGAGGTAAAGTCCTAGAGTATGGCAAAAATAGATGACAAATATTCTGGAAGAAAATATAAGACTTCACAAAAAAGAAAAAGTTCCTAGCAGTGTGTTGGGGTATCAATAAACTAAACTTAAATCCATTAATTTAAGAAATAAGGACTCAAAGATAAGATAAAAAATATAGAGTAAGAAGAATCAATGAAATGAGATGAAAATGGAGATTTTAGTGTTACAGAAATAAATTGAGGATAAATATCTACAATTACAACTAAATTTTAAGAATATTTTTAGACAAACACATGTATAAATAAAGAAGCATGAATGACAACCATATTTCTGAGGAGAAAAAGCTAAAAATAGAATGTAGGATGCATTTTAGAATGCAGAGAGAAAAAAAAGATAAATATATTAACATAATTATAGAAAAGAAATAGATTTCATGATAGACAAAGATGTTCACCAAAAAGATAATGGGTTCCCTTAAAGAAGAAAAACCAACAAATGCAAGGAACAACATTATCAATGTCATGACAGAATATATTCCTGAAATGAATTGAAAACTAAATAAGCAAATCAAAAGGGAAATTGATATAAACAATTAACATGAAGACATGTTCCAGACACACACTGACAGCACCAAATGCTGGTGAGTTTGTGGAGCAACTAGAAATCTCATTCATTGCTGGTGAAAATGCAAAATGGCACAGTCACTTTAGAAGACAGTTTGCCAGTTTGTAAAAAATTAAAGAAACTCATATGGCAATCCAACAGTTTTGCTTCCTGGTATTTACCCAAATGAACTGAGAACTTATGTCTACACAAAAACCTACACCTGGACACTTATGAAAGCTTTATTCATAATTGCCAAAATTTGGAAGCAACCAAGGTATCACTTAGTAGGTTGGTTGATAAATAAACTGTAGTATATCCAGACAATAAAATACTATTCAGCACTAAAAAGAAATGAGCTATTAAGCCATGAAAAGACATGGAGGAAACCTAAAGGCATATTACTAAGTGAAAGGAGCCAATCTAAAAAGGCTACTTACCATATGATTCCAACTATACGATGTTCCATAAAAGAAAAACAATGGTGACAGTAAGAAAGATCAGTGGTTGCCAAGGGTTAGCTTGTGGGGAAGGATGAATAGGTAGAGCACAAAGGATTTTTAGAGCAATGAAATTATTCTGTATGACACCACAATAGTGGATATATGTCATTATACGTTTGTCAAAACCCATGGAATATATAGCACTAAGAGTGAACTCTAATGTAAACTTTGAGTGATAATAACATGTAAATGTAGGTTCATAGATTATAACAAATGTACCACTGTGGAGCAGGATGTTGTAATGGATGGGGGCTGGGTGTCTGTGGGTACAAGAGTTATGTGGGAAATCTCCATACTTTAGGCTCAATGTTGCTGTGAACCTAAAACTGCTCTAAAAAGTAAAGCCTCTTCAAAAATAATATATTACTTGGTTCACCAAAAATCCAATTGAGTCTAATGAGTAATAATGGATGTAAGACCGATTTCTCCTTTAAATAAAGGCTTTCAAGAGGGCAAAGGGCACAGAGTTGGCCATGTTTTTGGAAATGGATGTTATCAGCATTGTCTTCATTGCTGGACCTTTAATTTCCCTCTATGGTTTAGCCATACAAGGGTTTCCTCTCCTAGAGACTTGAATATCTATTACTTAGTCCAGATAATGTTAAGAATTCTATGTCCTTACCTAAATAATAGATTCTTAATAAAACAACCCCTAAATTAAGAAAGAACTTTAAATCCCACGAGTCAGTGGGGAAAACATTGGGCAAAGATTTGAATACTGTGGCTCAGGTTCTAGTACCATCCCTAACAAATTTTTCTTAGATTTAGAGAAATCATGGCATTTCTATATAATTAATGTAACATAAAAATATTAATGTCACCTCTCCATTTATGTGAATAATTTGGTGGCAGTTAAGGTCTAATCTAAATAATAAAACCCCTTTTCATTGTTCTTTTCTAAGTGTGCGGTATCATGATAAAAACTTTATAAATATTTATACTATTTAATTATCATGAAAACCTATGCATCAGTAATTAATATTAATCCTATATTTAAAATGAGGATACCATAGATCAGAGATGTTATGTAACCTGTCTGAGGTTGCACAGCCAATGTGCAAAAGATCCATGATTTGAAACTATTTGTGTCTAATTTCAAAATATGTGTCCTTAACTTCATCACTCTACTACTCTCCTTGATATACTTTCCTTAGGATATCTTAAACTAAAGGTAGCGAGAGCTGAAACCAACTTTTCTAGAGTATTCATTCAACGCTTTAGATCATTTTCTTGTTTTAAAATTTAACTCCCAAAATAATCTTGTAAGAACATGGTATCATTTCTAACTTATAGGTAAAAAATGTGATTTATCCAAAAGAATTTTCTGTGTGATTTGAACTAGGTCCTATTTGAATCTAAATTTCTTTATTCTCATTATTAAATATTGTTTCACATCATCTTATAGTGGGGTCTCTTAAGTTTGAAGTGAGGATATACAATTTCCAAGGCCGACATGAAATTTATGAAATCGTTTTTCTTGTTATACTAGAAAAACCACACTTTTCCGCTCCTGCCTCTAAAATTTGGGAACAAGGTTAATGTTAAATGTCTCCATAAATCAGCACAAAAACTGCTATTGAGGAATTATCAGAGACTTCGAAGTTGGTGGCAGGCAGGAAAATGTAGTTCTTTTAAAATCTTATCTCACAGTCTAAGAAATTCTCCACAATTTCGAAAACTTCAGGAGAAGGTGCTTTGAAGAATAACAATTATCTTCAATTGTGGCAAGATTGTTACTTCCCTTTCACCAGACCCCCTTCCAAAATGAAGGGTTTGAGGGATATAATAAAGTTTCTCTCAGTCTTGCTATTTCAGACTCTAGCACAGTCTCGAAAATAATTAGCATTGATACTTTCCTTTCCACCAGCAAAGTTCTTCGAAGGCAATAATTTGCCTCTCCCCAGAAACATCAAACTCTTCAATTGAATAATGATGGCCTTGAAATATATGGGTCTGAAACAGATCAGAGAGAATCAGATTCTGGAAACCTGTAATCCTATTTTACCACCTAGAAAGCAAAAGGATGATAAAAGCAATGAAACCACTGTCTGCAGCCCTGAGACCCCTCTTCATAATAAAAAGCTCTGGAGCTGAAATTCAGGCTTCCACTCAACACAAGGATCCTTCTGTCCATGAACCTCTTTTTGTTCTTTTTACCCCGGTGGCAAGTATCTCCTACTGTCCTATGTGCCTCCTTGCTATTGGCCTCTACTTTAGAATTTCTGAAAATTACTTTCCTCATTAATAGGATACGCCCGGACTGTTGGATAAAGCCACCTTTTTATCTACTTTGCTTGACTTTGTAATTATAGAAACAATCTATGTTCACTGCAGAAAATTTGAAAATATGAACAAAAATATATATATAGGTAAAAAATCGGCCCTATGGTAAGAGTCAGGGGAGTAGCTATTTTGGCAGAGGTGTGGAGAGGTGCGGCGGGGAGGGGTGATATTGGTTGAGAAGAGACACATCAAAGCCTTCTGGGTTGCTCAACATGTTTTATCACGTTCCTTAATGACCTAAAACTTTTCCAAATGTTTCTGTAAATTCAAGTGTTCATCCTCTCCCAGTTCTATCCTTCGTCTCAAAATAAACAACTATACGGTATGAATACCTAAATAAATTCTCTGCTTTCTTGTTCTATGACCAAAGATCATTTTTTTGAAAATAGATACATTTCCTCCTAAAGGACCAGAAGCAATTCAGAGTGGGTGATTCCAAAGTCTTAAGATTTTGTTAAGGTAGAAGACACTACACAAAAACTTTAAAGCAATTCAATAGAGACAGATTTAACTAAGAAGCATCGTTGCCACAGGCAATATCTCATTATGATTCAAGGAAGAAGTCTTACCTAGCTTTAAATATATTAAGCTTTAGTACGCCATTTTGCTATTATGAATTTAAGTAGGTCAGAAGATATACACTTATATCTGTATGCCCTAGGCAAGAAATAATTTATGGAATGCCAGGAAAATGTTTATTGTAAATTTTTATTTACTTTATTGTCTACCTTCCATTTTGAGTTCTTGAGGGCTAGTATCATGTCTCTCATATCTAGTTTAAAGAACACAACATTTATTTAGTATCTACTAAGGCTCTATACATATATTAACTATTTCACTTGTACAACACAGAAAAGATAGGCAAAAAAGGCAATTAGGCTTATATGGAGGCTCCACTGTAGCTAGCTAGGCATCTGGAAGCATTCTATGTTTCTGTTTTACCACCTTAGTATGTAACTCCATTCTCAAGATCACCTCATGGTTCAGTATGGCTGCTAGAGTTCCAGATATCATGTTCACATCCCAGGTGGAAAGAGAAACGAAAAAGGGAAAGGGGATAACACTCTCAACTGCATCAGAAACTTTAAAGAACCCTTCTAGAAATTAAAAAGAAAACACACTGACCTCTCATCGGCAAGAACTTAGTCATAAGAAGACCGAGAAACACATTTATTTCTGGAGACAATGTTCTCACCTGAAGAATGACAGTCTGTCGCCAAGAAAGGGGAGAATGATATATAATAGGCAACTGATATCCATGTCATCTCCATGTTATAGATGCAGACATTAAGGTCATTGTAGTTTAATAATTGTGCACAATCACAAGATATTATAGCTAGTGATCTACCTCATCCCAAAGCCAGTGCTCTTTTCCACAATGTAACACTGCCATCCCTGTTATTGCGCAGAGAGTTACCTCATACTAGACATTCAATGCATGTTTGTGCAATGAGGGAACAAATGAGCACTCTAGATTAGCTGCAATAAAATGGTGAAGAGCACGGGCTCTTGAGCAGTGATTCTCCAACTTTACTGTGCACGTGATTCCTCTGCGTATGTAATTAAAATGAAGATTCTGATTTGATAGAAATGGAGAGGGTCTGAGAGCCTGCCTGAAGTTCAAAAGAGCCTGCAGGTAATAGCTGTGCTGCTGGTCCATGGACCACTCTTTGAGAAGCAAGGGTTTAGACTTGTATTACCCAATACAATAGTAACTTACCATATGTGGCTACTGAGCACTTGAAATGTGGTTAGCCTGAATTGAGATATACTATGCAGTAAGTATAAAGTACACAGTAGATTTCAAAGATTTTGTATGAAAAAGAATAAAAAATAACTCATTATTTTATATAGATTTCATATTGAGATTATAGTGTTTGGGTTACATTAAATTAAATAAGATATGCTATTAAAATTAAATTAATTTCACTTATTTTTTATTTTTAAACATGACTAACTTTACAAAAATGTAAAATTACATCTGTGGCTCACATTACACATTTATTGGACAGTTCTGGTCTAGATTGAGTGATACTACTTAGTTCAAATTCTGAATCCCCACTTACTAGCCAAAAGACTATGAGAAAATCAACTTTACTAAGTTCAGTTTTCCCTTGTAAACGGGGAGTAATAGTAATGTTTGCTTTCTAGTGTCGTTCATATCATTAAATAAGAGAACCAAATAAAGCATTTAACACATTACTGTAATTCTTTGAAGTTGAGCTATAACATTGAGATTTCAACAAGGACTACTAAACAAACAAAAACCATTTGATGCTTCATATTTTAAAAATATGCCAAACATAGTAATTAGGTACTTTAATGATTTTTGGTGCCAATTACTTTAAAAGTGATTTTGGTCATCCACATTACATAAACTTTGTCAGGCTCATTCTCCTTGTTTTCTAAATTCAGTAAAATTGATGAGGTACCCAGTGAACACAGATACGAAGTCATGTTCAATGATCGATTCTGGACATAACAATAGTACCTACATTTCCAGGCTAATAATCAGCTGAGTCAGGTCACTGTTGCTTTCACAGAACTACATTTTACTGTGGGTCCCCACGACAATTTATGTACAAAATACTAATCTTTTCCGAGCTCCAGGGTTTTACCAGTCTGCCTCTGCCCAGAACACAGAGGGTCTGGGTGAATTCACCAGAAGTCAATTTGCTGAGTGGGCAATTTGCCTAAAGCCAATTAGTGGAAAGGCCACTTTGCCAAATGACTGATTCATCAAATTTACTTATACCTTTCAACTATTTAGCTGTGGTTCATGAGTTTTGATTTTGTCCTCATTAGTGCATTTCAAGGAATGTTTAATATATTTCTTTTACAGTCCCCACTGTTCCAGATGGAACTAAGTGGCAAAGAGAGAAAGAGGCTGAAGAAAGAGAGACAGCAGAGAAATGAAAATTGAGAAGAGAAATTGTGAGGCGGAAGGGAGAGATACTGCGGAGGATAAGATGGATATAATTATGACTATATTCCCAAATAAGGAACGTTCTTATTAATATATTTTTTCAAGAATATATTATTAATCATGCAAGATAATTATAATAATTTCTGATATTCTGGAAAATATTCCAGAATGCATATTGATTGAATATGTGAAGAATTCTTGTCAATATAATCTTCTCATGCATAATACATATTCATAGACATTTTCATATTCGATAATTACCCATGTGATATATCTTCTTTATGTCTCAGTCTCTGCCTCTTGTTCTCTTATTTTCCAGCTGGAAGAAACAGAAGGAGGGGCAGAAATGTATTAAAGATTCTTTAGCATGCTGTTATGAAGGCAAAAATGAAAAGTTCATTAAAAATAATTTTGAAAACAGAAGTTTGGTGACTAGTCATTGAAGACATTTGCCTTTGGCAAAATGGGCATTCAGTGAATTGGCTTCTAAGAGTTGGCTTGCTTCTGGATGTGCAAAGAAAACTAATAATGGATGAGTTAAGATGGAAGCCCAAAAAACTAAAGATAATGTTGCATATTTTGCCTTCTACTTTAATAAGAAAAATGTTTAGGCAAAGAATTATCATATATGTACTATTTTTTTAAATGCCCAGGCTACAGTGTAGGATCTAAAGCGGCGTCAACAAATATTTGGTCCTCAGCCACAACCCTGAGTCCTGCCCACCTCCTCACCCAGCCATCACCTATCAACCATGAAGCAACTTCCTGTTTAGTGGATGTGATTTGAGAATCTTCTTACACACACCTCAGTCATTGCACTTTTTGGTATGTGAGTAATAGGAAATCTAATTGTCATCCTGAGTCTCCCAAATATATTAGGCCATAAATGTAAACAAGTGTTCTTCCCCAAAAATAGATTAGAAAATAAGTACACCACCGCCTCAATGAGAGAGCATAACTCAGAAACCAGCAAGACATGTCCAGACTGAAGGTCTTAATATAGCTAAAAAATGTGTCAGTGAGAGGAGTGTTGAGAGGTATGAAAAGAAACACTAGCAACATTGGCAATGTTTATCTCAGATCAAGGATGCTCCTTATCACTGTCTCTACCTGTGTGGTTCTGGCGGCAGGTATATTCAGCTGGCAAGATGGGAACATTAGGTTATCATAATATGACATTTAAAATTTACATGCTAGATTTGATTGCTTCTGCTCCTCTTCTATGTTTGCACAATGAAGTTTCTATGTACATTTGGCATATATGAGTTACAAGTATTTGAATATCTTAGCAAACATGTCTCTGTCTATAAATTCTGCTCAAGATAATCATAGCTACCATTCTTCCTCCATCTTACTCACCATACTTGTGTGTGTGTAGACATTAGACTATTTTGTCTTTACAACTAAGTTATGAAAGAGATATTTGGATCTTCATTTATAAAGGAAATAACCAAATCTTAAATATGCAGTTGGATGAAAACCTTAGATCAATTTGACCCCAAAGTCTGTGGGACTCAACCCGTGCATGCTACAGTCTTCTGAATCTAATAGTCACTAACTAGGCACTTTGGGGAGGTGACAAGACCAGGGATCTGAGCCAGGTAGATTCACTTTGTCAGGCAATCTCTCCTGGGCATAGTGGAGCAATGATATTATAATTGCATTAATTGCTTGTAACTTCCTGGTTTTCTTATCATTTTACAGGGCAAATTATTGTGTAATAACAAGAACCCTATATATGTATCTAATGTTTTTCATACATATAATTTTTGTAGGAGAACAAAAGGGCATTGTTTTTTGTTCCTAAAATATCTATTAACTTCTTACAAAGTAAGAGCACTCAGCTAAACATAGGAGATATGCTAATAAAGTGACCTAGCCTTTGGAGATAAAATTTTTCTGTCAGAATCAGCTTTTTTATTTTTTTGGAATTAAACCAGCATGGTTTTTATTTTCTTTCTCAAAATTAGTTTTTATTCCTAAGTACAATAGGAGTGGGTTTTTTTTTTAATTTAATTTTATTAGTTTCAAATATACAGTACATTGGTTAGACATTTATATAGTTTATAAAATGATCTCCCTAATTGCTCTTTCTCTTCTCTGGCTCTACACCTAGCCATTACATTAGTGCTAACTGCATTCTCTATGCCATGCTCCCCAACCCAATGACCATCCATCAGCTACTAATTTGTACTTCTTTAACCCTTCACCCCTTTTTCCCAGCTCCCCAACTCTGCTCCCTTCTGTCCATCACCAAATTGTCCTCTATATTTGTGAGTCTGTTTTTGATTAGTTTGTTCTTTTTGTTCTTTAGATTCCATATATAAGTAAAATCATATGATATTTATCTTTCTCCATCTGACTTACTTCATTCAGCATAAAAACCTCTAGGTCCATCCATGTCATTGCAAATGGTCAGGATCAGCTTTTGGCTGAATCAAGAAATTACGCCCTGCACCCCAACAAAAAATAATAGTAGTAAGGCCAACCAAAAACTGACCAGCACAGGAGTTCAGCCAGTGATGAAAACCAGAAATTCTAGAGCTGACAGGGTAAAACTAGGGTCAAAACAGAAATAGCTCTAGGAATAACACATTGGAACAATATTAAAAATCTTGTCATAAAAGTTTCCAACTTTTCCCTTATAATATAAATCTCTGTTTCTCACAATGTGTGAATCGTTGAGCCAATACTTAGATCCTTTGGGTGAGGATAGTTTTGAAGGCAGTGAAGACAAACTAAAGATTTATCTCTTTCTCTGTGGAGAGAGAATCGAAGGCTTCCAATGGGAACCTTGATAGGTACATATGATAATTCTCAGAATATTGAGTTTATCAGAACATCCTGTTCTTTGGTAAAATAAGGCTTTCCTGACACAAATATTCCTGACCTTGGCCAAGTACTTATGATTGTTATGTACAAAAGGATGTGTTTTTGTGTTTGCATCTGTGAAATGAGAGCAATGAGTGATGCTAGGAAATTGTGGGAACACAATTCTTTTGTGGGAGTGCTTCCAATATTTTAAAAGGCTCGAGCTGACATTCGAGGAAAACATGAGAATTTACCTTAACACTACTTAAGTCTTAACAAAAGAAGAATGACAATTAATATAGGGAAAAAGAGTTTCTTTGCAAACACAGGAAACTGAGTCAGAGGAAAATCCAGGCCTCTGATTCCAAGTTCCAATTTTGGTATGAATGAGATCATTGGGAAATGAGGGTATATGAATAGCAAACTTTCATTTAAAAGAAAGGTAGTGATTAGATGGGTGAATGCAGCCCCATATAATTCAACCAACAATTCCAGTTGTTCAAAATCAATCAATCAATCAATAAGTAAATAAACAAACAAAGTAAAAATAAGCAAGTAAAATATCCCAAAACAAAACCATGAAATGGCATAATTGTAACATATCGCAGATCGAAATAACTCTCAAGATACTATTCAGTCTGGAAATAGAGAAATAAGTGCATGGTAGCAGGTAAGAGGCATGACACCTACAGGATCAGATCTATAGGAGCATCAGCAAGGTGTGAGCCTCTCTGGGTACATACTGATTGTGACTCAACTGGATTCCTTAGAATTGGAAATGGAAAATTAAGTTTTAATGTGCATTTGTTAGTATTAACCATAAACACTTGCTAAAGAAAAACTCTCACATGGAGACATTGGAAAATGATTAGGTAAAAGGGAAAATGTCATTTGCTTTATAATCATTCCGTTTTATAATTACAATTCCTGAAATATACCTTTTTTTATTAAGCTAATTGTGTCATTCACCATTATCATACCTTTGTGAATAAATATTAGTTACTTCCAGTTGTTGATGGTACTGAAGGCTGTTGTCTTATTCCCTATTATAATGACCAGATTGAAATAAAAACAAGACTAAGATCAAATCCTTTCACACATACAAACATTTTTTTTTTTTAACTAGACAGGCATAACAACAGTTTATAACCCGGAGAGTAAACTCAAGTGCCAGCACTCTGTTCTTTAAGTGCTCTCACAGTACATTGCAGGAAAGGTCCATCAAGACAGTTACACAATATTTTACTGGCGAGAGTCGGGCAACAAAGAATCCTAGGAATCTGTGACTGCAGACAGGCCATTTTTTAATCTATCATCTATCTGTCCATCTTTTAGAATATAAAGTTCCATTTGAAAGCAGATAACTAGAGGCATTAAATTCTTGTGACCTATTTATATAAGACTGAGAATGCCAATAAAGTGCCATATATGCTAAGGTGTAGAATAAAGACCATTAATGCAAAAGTACCATCACTATTGAAGGACTTCAAATTAAAGTACAAACACTGGGAATGACCCAAATGTTCATCAATAAGAGAACAGATCAAATGTGGTATATTCATATAGTCTGAAGGACTTCAAATTAAAGTACAAACAACACTAGGAATGACCCAAATGTTCATCACTAAGAGAACAGATCAAATGTGGTATATTCATATAGTGGAATAACCTGAGAATGAAAAGAAACACACAACCACTACTTTCAATAACATGGATGAATCTCACAAACACTATATAGAACTAAAAAAGCCAGTTTTTTGTTTTTTTTTAAAGAGTGCTTACTATATGGTTTCATTTATATGGAAGTTCAAGACTAGGCAAAATAGTCCCTGGGGATAAAAATCAGAAGAGTCATCAACTCTGGAGGGGAGAGTCATAGACTAGAAAGAAATACAAGTGACTTTCTATAGTGATGGCAATGGTCTGTATTTGATTGGGGTGTTGGTTACATAAATACATATGTATGTATGTATGTAAGTATGTCCATATGTACGTATGTGTCTACCTATCTATCTACCTACCTACTTACCTATCTAACTTACCTATATATCTATCTACATACATATGGATATTCACTCAGGCTGCTATAACAAAATGCCACAGACTGGTTAGCTTATAAACAAAAGAAATGTTTGCCTCATTGTTCTGGAGGCTAGAAGTCTGAGATCAGAGTGAAGTTGGTTAGGTGAGGGCCTTCTTCTCAGTTTCAAACTTCTTGCTGTATTCTCAATGATGGGTGGAGCTCTGTGAGGTCTCTTTAGCCCTCATCTCATTCATGAGAGCTCTACCTATATGACCTAATCACCTCCCAAAGGCCTCACTTACTAATATCGTCTCTGTGGGGTAGGATTTCAACACATGAATTTGGGGGATATACAAACATTCAGACCATAGCAATGTGTATATGCACACATATGCACACACATGTATGTATACGTATACATATAATATATATACTAATCATACTGAACATAAGTGTATTTAACAAAATGTAATTATATCTCAATAAAAACAATTGCAAACTATATAACACACATCTATTCCCTCAAGTAAAGCTACTTGATAACTAAGAGGTTACATTTTATGACAGAAAAAGGTACTCATTTGGTCTCCTGAAAATAATAACAATAATTCCTGTCTCTTAATAAGCAGTTCCAATGTGCCAGGCACTGTACTACCTAATCACCTCATATGTAAAGATCACTGAGTTTTCTCAACAGCTTTATGAAGTTGGATTTATCATTATTCCTATTTTATCAGTGATGAAATTGATGCCCGAAGGGTTTTGTGTTTTGCCCATTGTCACAGCCTAGCAGATGGCAGGGTGGGTCTTTGTTTAACTCCAGAGTTTTCCAGCTTAAACCGCAGGTTTCCTGATACCATCATCAGAGCTCTGCATGACTCCTGTGCTGCCAAAAGCAAGAAGAAGAAACTATCAGATAGTGGAAGGTTATTAAAAAGTAGACCAAGAGATGAAGTGAAGGGCAAAAGTAGGAGAGAATGATATTGATTTCCTGTGACTGATCCTTATCAAATGCATTCGTTTCCATGGGTGCCCAGAATTTAATCACTGTCAAACCCAAAACTAAAATTGTGAAATTGTTTCTCTTTTTTTCTACATTCTAATGAATAACCTCTCTTGCCGATTTGGAATTTCTAGAGAATTTGATGATGATGATGATGATGATGATGATGGAATTCACCTCTGATAGGAGACAGGTTTCCATTCTTAGAATTATAGATCGCATCTAATGTGTTCAGCTAATTGAGCCACCATTATTTTACCCTGATCCTTTGTAATTCCAGTTTTGTTCTTTCCCAAGATATTTTTCCAAAAAATACTCTTAAAACCTTCAGTTTGTATTGCAATTCAGTTAATAAAAATAAAATCAAGGGAGACTCACTTTTTTTTGGGGGGGTGAGGTAAAATATTTTTAAAAGAAGAAACGATCTCACCATTTTCTTTATCCTCACTTCATATTTACAAAAATAGTTTTATTTTGAATGGCTTCCTAAGAAACTAAACAGGCAAGCACACTGCTTAGACCACTCCTGTCATGTTCAATCCTGTGTGAGCCAATGGCCATCTTTCGGTGTATAACTTGGTTCCAGACTTCTCTAAGGAAGAAATTATAACTAGGACAACTAGGATATTACAGTGAGAGCATATATGTGTCACAGTTTAAAGACACATTTTCAAAGGGTTTGTATTTTATGGCTAGGTTAAAATGAGGGTGGTCGCCTTTCTCTGCCTTTCTTTGCCTTGTCTTACACGTTCTCCCTCTTGAACACACAAATCAAGTGCTCACACACACCCACACATATTCAAGTTCTGCATCAACCTGTTCATCTATAGGGACAATTGAACAGTATTAGAAGTTTTGCTGTCCCCCTCCATGTACAGTGTTGAACTGACAATTTATGCCTGCAGGTGGCTGCTTGCAAATCCAATTAGGCCTTGCTCCCACTGGGGGGGCTCAAGTGCACCTCGTTATCTGGTCCAGAACTAAATACTAGTAATTTTCCACCTGCAAGAAAAATTGATAGCTTATGCCAAAGGAAGTGAAATATATGGCCAGGTGCCTAGGCTGTGTAGCCAACGCTATTTTGTAAAGAGAAATATTCAAGCCTTGGTCCATTATGTTTAGATGGAGTTGAATCATCCTGGGCTCATTAACAAAGATTTTTCTCAACAGAAAGAGAAACCCTATCCTGCTTGGAACTTTTGAAGAATACAGTGAATAGTCTTTCCAAAGTAAATTTTCTTCATTTTGTTGAAAGAAGCATAGGCTTTGAAATAAGACTGACCTACATTCTGATGACATCTTGACAATGTTAGCCCACAGATGCATAGCAGAGTCAAGATTTGACATGAATTGTCCAATGCTAGTCTCATGCTTTTTCTTAATATATTCAAGATCCAGGACACGAAATAAAAGAAATGAATATCATGCCCTAGGAAATTAATAATCGAGGCTTTGGAGAGTTGGTTACAACTTTTAGAAAACAAGTTTATAGAGGCAGTTTATGTTATTTTGAAATAATATCTTAGAAGATCTTTCTGAAAGACATGACTGTCGAGCACAACATAAACCATGTTTATTATGATTTGTGAATTTTTTAAGGTGTATGTTTCTGTTAGTTGAAAAATAAAACTTGAAATAAAAATCACTGTAATACTAACCTCAGGTGATTCCTAATATAAATCAGAAGGAAAAAAAGCTGGAAGTTTTGATGGGAAGAGCTGGTCACGAATTAAGTTCTTATGGCACAATAGCAAGAGCGGGTAATGAAGAGGATGGAGGGGAGGAGAGAGGAAAAAGTGACTCATCTAGCCCACAGTCACACCTAGGAAATGAGTGTTCTAGAAGACAAGTGAGCAGGCAAAGATTGGGCCAAAGCAAATCTCAGATCTACCTACGTGAGAATAATTGACCATCAGGTGCTCTGTTGAGGTAGTATAGTGACATATTTAAGAATTTAGTCTCCAAATTTAGACTGCCAGGATTTAAATCTTTGTTACATCACCTACTGACCATGTCTTTTTCAAGTTACTTGATTTCCTGAAGCCTTCCATGGACGAATCCCAGTATCTCCCTTGAGGTTTGATTGCAAAGGTTAATTGGGAAAATCCATCCAAAGTGCTTGGCACAGAGTAAGTTCTCAATATTTTTTTGCTCTAAGTAGTAGATCTTGGACATCACTATTATCCTTGTTCCGGTTTATAGTTTGACTTTCAAAAATACCCTTACACAGTGTTCCAACATGTTCCAAAAGAAGAAAAAAATGATGAAGAAATATCTATGAAATAAGAGTTCTTGGTCCAGCCAATGCTAATATGTGTTCCTTTCAACCAATTTATTCATCTCTTATCTGTTTATCCTTCAAGGCTCAACTCAACTCAACCTGACCTTGCTAAGCTTCCTCCAATCAGAAAATTAATTTCTCCTTTCCCTAAATTCCCAAAACACGTTGTGTTCACCACTCTTGCAGCAGACAGTTAGTTCTTTCTGCCTGGTACTTTGGTTGATTGCATGATTCCCTCACCAGCTAATTTAGTAAATTCTTGAGGACTTATCTCTAATTCCAAATAGAGCTTAATGCTGTCAACATAGCAAAGGATTCTGCAAATTCCTATTTAATTAATATTGAGATATAAGACACTAAACATATACACACACACACACAAATACTTTACGATTCAGTTTTTGGAGGAAAACCATACATTTTTCTAAACAGTGAAAGACCCAGAGCCTGCTTCACCGTCTCAGTTTGGTAGCCTTAATTAAACTCACAGAAAAAATCAAGGAAGGAAAAGAGAGCAATCATCCTCCTGCACATATAATTGTATTACTGAGAGGATATTCCTGCGTTGCCCTCTCTTACGAATGAAAGGGAAGATGGGAATCCACCTGAAAAAGGCAGTTGGAACACAGAATTAATGATAAATTTCCTCGCAATTGCAATTATATATTTTTAAAACCTTTTTTCTCACAAATGTCATTGTCACAAACCAGAGCCAGAGCCTGAGAGCCCTTCATACAAATAATCCCTGTGCAGAGATAATTTTTAATTAAATTGCACTTAAGTAGCCCTTGAAGTTTATCATCAAAAGCCTGAGAACCTTAACCGATACTTACAAATTCCTAGGCCATTTAAAACAAGAAATTTATGTCAAGTGCTTGAAAATATTTCAAATTCTCATTCTCTCTCTCTCTCCCTCCCTCCCCATCTCCCTCTTACACACACACGCACACACACACACTATATTTTGAGTGCACAGAGTGATTCAAAATGTACCACCTATCACCACTAAAATAGTCCTTTCGCCTACTATTGTAAAAGGAATTTAGATTTTTTTTTTAAATCAGTGTTTGGACCCAGAGAGATTTTTCTTTTTATTCTCAAGAAGCACAATATCAATTCCTTTAAGAGAGAAAAATGTGTTTTTCCCGAATATGTTGCACAGAAAAGATAAGGCACCTTTTCCCTAGGGAGATGGGAAGAACAAACCGTGTTGTCAACACAGGAAGACTGCTGCAGAGGTGGACACATCCCCCTGCCACCCTAATAAGAGAAAGCCAGGAAGTAAGGGCTGTTTACTTGGGAACGACCATGAGAACCACGCTATGGCCCCAATCTGAAGTGTTGGGTGGAGGGAGGAAACAGCCAAATCTGGGAAAGGCTGTAGTTCTAACATGACATTCTTGCCCCATCTCCCACAGCTTGATCTGTTTCTGAACCTTAGACAGCTATGCCGAAGAATAAAGCATCATGTCCCAGGACAGAACTGGGAAGTGGGCCGGAGGAAACTGACAAGGATTTAAGACAGGAAGAAACACTAAAAAACTCTTAATCAGATGGTCTCTAGGAAAAATGAGTTTGAGTAGATAATCCGTGTGGCAGATTGTTGTTGTGTCAATTTAGCTAAGCAGGAACTATATTTACCAGGATCTTCCACTGCATAATTCCGGGTTAGCATGAGCCACAGAAACATATATGGTGGGATTTGGAAATTAGGCATAAACCACATTTTTAAAATTATTATTGAAGTAACATTGGTTAATAACATTATATAAATTTTAAGTGTACAACATTATAATTCGATATCTTTATACACTATTGTGTGCTTACCACTGAAAGTCTATTTTCCATCCATCCCCATATATTTGATCCTCTTTTCCCATTTCACGCTCCCCCAACCCCGTTCCCCTCTGGCAACTGCCTGTCTGCTGTCTGTATCTATGTTTGTTTTGTTTTGCCTGTTCTTTTAAAGAACACATTACTTGAAACTCTGAAGATCAGTGTCTGCACATGTACAGAGCACAAGCACTGCTGCAGTTCACCTTGCAGACGTGGGCAGAAGCCAGGCATGCACCTCCCTCAGCTTTCCTCAGATTACTTCCTGCTGGTGCTCAGCTCCCAAGCCAGATTCAGGCTTAGCAATGTCATAAGGGACACCAATTCCTCCTGCAGGTCACTCTCACCTTCAAAGTTGGAGGTTAAGACAGAAACCTTCCAGCTTGTCCTTATGAGTTCCAGCCCATCCTCCTGGATTTGTTTCTCTTTTTTAACTCCCAATTCATGTCTGTCTCCTTGACTGTCTGCCCTGCTGACTTCAGACTCCAGAGCTAGAGTTAGAAAAAACAGCCATACATAAACTGCTTAACCAGCTCCCATAAAAAAAAAAAAAAAAAAAAAAAGCTTCTTCTATAAAACAATTTTTTAAAAATAGTTTTTTCTATATCACTCCTAGTGGTTGTTTCCCTGGTCAAATCCTGCCTGATACCATCTAAATTCTAGAAGAGAAACTGTCAATGTTCCTGGTGCTGGTTTTGACCAGATGCTCTGATATAGGCAAGATGGAGCACTTGAGATTTCTGATAAAATTAAGGCATGAAAATATAACTGCAGACTTGAAGAATGGGACTGGAGCAGATGGCAATAAACGTCCATTCTAAAGCAATGAAATGAGAATTGGAAACCTTGAGAATTTTGGATTACATAATATTTCAAGGAAAGCATGCTCATTTTATATATATAAACCTATATGTGTTTATATATACATATATGAGTATATATATATTATATATATAGTTCAGCAAACAACATGTCACCTAGCAGATGTCTCCATGGGACTCATTTCTGTAAACAAATACAAACTGATAGGCTGCCAAAGGAATACTGAAATGTGAATCTTTAACCTATTCTGGTTTGGGGAAAATAACATTGCTCTCTGTAACTTCAAGAAATAAAAGTGATTGGTTATAGTGTTTCACATATTACTTCTTTATACCTCATCTAATTTCCAAAAGTATTTGAGGCAGCTTGTAAAATATATAGACTAAAATAATATAAAATAAGTAGATGATGTAAGTGGAGTAAAGTAAAAATATGGCTAGAAATATAAAACAGAGCAGGTATGAAGTGAATTCAGAAAAATATACAAATTCAAAAGAATGCAGTGGAGGATAATAGGTATCAGCAGTGTACTTGCAGATCTGAAAAACTAATGCAGTATTATACTAAATCAATGTTTAGTATTCTGTATATGGAAATCGATCATTTAATTTTACTCTATACTAATCAGGTCTTTCCCACAACGTTTATTCAATTTATGGTTCCAGGTTTTAAAAGATTTAGACAATTAGAAACATGTTTAGTCAAGATTAACCAAATAGTGGGAAGAAAACATCTTGAAATAATGCCTTAGGACGAATGGTTGAAGGAGCTGACGTTTTAACCTAAAAGAAGGAATGTTTTATGAGGGAAAAATAACTTTTCAATATTAAGAACTCCTAAGTAGAATAGAGCAAATCTGAAATGTATTACCTGGAGATCAATATAAAGTCAGAGATTTAAAGGTAGAGGAAATAAATGTATGCTGAACGTAATATACATATCCATATAAATATAAACATGCAATAAAATGCTTTGAGTGGTTTTGAGCAGAAGTTTCAAGGCTCTTCCCTGTTGGGTACGTCTCAGGGAAGAGGCAAATACTGGTTTCGAGACTGGAAAAAGATGATGTCAATGGCGTTTCCTGTCTTGATCCATATCATAAACACCATCCAAGGGCTGGTGATACATGCTTTTTCCAAAAATAAAAGGCCAAATCTTTGTAGTTTTGGATACAGGACAGAGCCCTAAAATGTGAACAGTTGAGCACTTTGCTCATTTTCTTGGGAAACTGACAAGAGAAAAATAGCCATACCTGAGATACACCTATTACTCGGTGACATCCTCCCAAGATCTCCTTGATTTCTTCTATATTTTATAATCTTTCTTATATCTGCCCCTTCCCCTAGATTATGAGCCAGAGGTTACATAAATCAGTTCTAGCCCACAGGTAGAAATGTCTAACCTATATAGAGTTTAAAGTTTTAAAATTAGTTTCTAGCATGTAAAAATAAGAAAAATTCACACAAAATTCCAGATTGACAACTATTCTTGAAAAATAGAAAGATTAGGGACTACTGAGCCCTCTCTCCTGCATGGCATTAACATTGACGAAGGTGAATTTTGTCTCCTCTCTTTATATGAAACCTGGGACTCCAGTTTGCCATCACTCCTCATGCATTTACATTAGCCATCTGGCCCTGGCTGAATCTGGAATCGCTGCCATGTATTTTGAGTATTCTAACTAGTAGACATGGTTTTTTTTTGGACTTGGAAAATTTTAGTGAATGTCTGTATGTGTCCTTAAGACTGTCTTAGCTGGATTCCCTAAAGAATAGAGCCTGAAGCAAGAATTAAATGTCGATGCTTTATTTGGGAGATGCAGATCTAGGGCAACCAGAGTAAGAGAGAGGAAAGTAAGACAGGAAATTATGGCAAGCAATTGCCAGCAGATATATAATGTTGCTGGGCAGAGCACTCTACTTAGCAGGTGCAAATACTCAACTAAGTGGGAAATCTCAGAAAAGTTTGTACAAGAAACGTTTTTACCATGGACTGGAGAAAGAGAGGGGGATTAGCTCCCTCCCATCTACCATTTCCCACTGGTCCAGGTTTACATCGCTGGAGGTTAATCTCTCTGTGCTTCTGGGTTGTATAATTTGGTCCCTTTGATGGTGTCTATGATGCCAGATTCATGCCCTACAATGCAGGGTTTGTTTGGTTTTTTTCTATATTCTAAAAATAGGAGGAGACAAATTCTGAGTGTATGACTGCTGGGGCTACCTGTGCAACCAAGGGCAGTGCAAGTTGTTGCAGGCTCCAGATGATGAAACTTGCCATGGACACTTCTAATTGGACTCAGTCAGCTACTGAGGAAAATCGAGTGGGTGAAAGTCCTCGGTGGTGATGTGGAGGGCATCAAAGGCAGGGGTCAGCCAACTGCTACCTGCAAGCCCAATCTGGCTTGCCACCTGTTTTTGTATAGTTTGTGAACTAAAAATGGTTTTACACTTTTAAATGGTAAAAAAAAAAAGAAGAATATTTCATGACACATACAAATTATATGAAATCCTAATATCAATGTCTATAAATAAAGTTTTATTGGAACACAGCCATGCTCATTCATTATGTACTGTTGGTCTCATGCAACAGAGTCGAGTAGTTGTGGTAGAAACTGCATAGACTGCAAAGCTTAAAATACTTACCACCAGGACCTTTACAGAAAAGGTTCTTGCTGTACATAAAGCACATAAGGGAGCCCATTTAGTGTATCTGAATCAAGAAGCAAAATAAAACATTCCCAGCAAAATGCAATGGGCTATAACCACTCAAAAATTATGTTACAAACTACTACAATTTACACACTTATGTCCTCAAAATTGTGAATATAATTGCACTCTCATGTACAATCTGAAGAACCTTCCATGGTTAATGTCCCGTGATCTATTAAAGCAGTCACCTACAGAAAGAGAAAATAACTTTTATGGCTTTAACCCCGACAGAAATATAGTAACTCTATTCCCAGGTGAATAGAATCTCAGAACACTATCCTTATATACAACAGAGTGAATAAGAGAGCTAACATTATTTGTTTATTAAATTTCTAATTCAAGTCACATGTTTTTAATTTAAAAATCCTGCTTAGGAAAAAAACTGTGCACATACAGAGAAACCACAGCCCTGAGCATGTCCTCCATGTGCACTAGCAGGCACACTAGTTCCTGTGGTTATTGTTCCAGATGAGTTAAAGGCCCAGAGTGTGCCAGCTCTGTGCCAGGTGAAACAATACACAGCCACTCCAATAATAGGCTGCATTTTGCTGACAGCTAGAACAGAGAAGCAGTCTCAGTGACTGACTATATTAAGAAATGAGCAAAGAAAGATTTTGAGCAGTTAAAGGGTATCTTTTATTTGGGGATGAACTAAGTTCTGTTTATTCATTCACTCATAAAGCATCTACTGAGACCCTATTATGCCCCAGGTGCTGGGTGAGATGCTAAGGAGACTTACATAAGTAGGACACAGTTCCTGCCTTGGCACTTGGGATATTATCAACCAGCACTCCAGCCCCCATTGCCTGGATGCTGTAAACTACACATTACCTCCCAGAATAGCCCTCTCTGGGGACCTGGGCTCCCGGCGGAACAGTATCTAACTATTCTTGGCTCTACTTCCCAAGGCGAGCCTGACCTTTCATGGCAGCTGGATAACATGAGCTGCTGGAGTCATGCAAGCCTCTCCCAGGATGTGTGCCCCCGAGCCAAGCATGTGCAAGGTCCGCTTTTTTCAAGAGAGGACTCAGCCCTGGCTCCCAGAGCTCTAGGATGCCCTCTCTGCACTGCTATGGAGGCACTAGTCTGCCTCTCAGCAGCTGACCTACTTTGTGAGATCAAGCCTTCTGATCTGTCCAAAAGTGGATTTTCCTTGGGAGTCTTAGAGGATCTTGGGATAAAAAGCTGGAGCTTGATTTATTTATGTGCTTTATCCACAGCAAGGGTCTACCTTTCTGATAGGACTGACTAGGCATGTGGAGGGTTCTCTTTAAAACAGCCACTTGATGATACTCTGCCATCAATAGTGTTCACAAGACTGACTCCTAAGGAACAGTGTTTTTCAAAGTAGTTCTATATGAGCATTAATGGTGGGAGCATTTATGTGTGTTCTACTACACCATACTTCAGTATGGTGTAGTAGAACACACATAAATGCTCCCACCATTTTTGACTATTAAACATGAATCCTTATTTATGTGCTTCTGCTCTAAAGGTGCAGGAACACTGTATTTCTGGATGAACTGGAGTAAGAATTCTGTCACTTGAATATGCTTCAAAACACTGAAAGCATTATATCTTAACAAAAAAGACATACAGCCACCTTGGGCTTTGGTGATATATATATATAATTTTTTTTGCACCAATTCACCCAGACAGAACATAGCAGAGTTTTGCCATCTTCCATTGATTCCAAGATGCACATAAATCAGGACTTACCTCCCAATCAATGGCATTATACCATTATTGTCAGTCAGGAGATGACCACACTGCTTATGCCAGCCATCAGGGACCACCCAGCCTCAGACCATTTGACATTAGATTCTCTTCTTGAGGTTCTTTTGGGTCACGCTGATTGTGCAAATTGAGAAAGCAAACCTGCATGAGGACCAACTACCTGGGGCTCCTATTCTCAGGGGAGGATTTTTCATCCCTTCACCTAGCATCAAAATACAACACACACGTTTCCTTGTTTTCCCTTTTTGCTTATTTCTTATTTGAGGGTGTCCCTTTTTGTGTGGGGGTCTCCTATTGGTGTCTATATTTCTAAAATGACAAGATTGGACAAGGCTATTTGTCTATGAATTTCTGAAAGCTAGAAGAGTGCCTAATATACAACTGGCACTCGTTATTAAATTTAAATTATTGTTTTAATCTGAACTTAATCCAGCTCTAATTTTCTGATTGGTCATTTATTTATGTCCAGAACAATTTAGGTAAAGCTAGCTTGATGTTTTAGTTGACTACTGTGCATGGCCTATAGTACTTTATTCTCGTCTGCTTCTCCGACCTGCCTTTCTGTGATTTACTATAGTCTCAGCTCAACAGGCCTCTGACCCATTCCAGGCATGGAATTTCAGATGAGGCCATAGTCTTAAGCCCAAAGAAAGTACCTTGAAGAAAACATCTCCTTACGTTTTACAGGGAATCCAGACATATGCCACATGCTGCCGAGTGGAGCTACTATCACACAAACTACTAGCAACAAAGAGGATCCTGAGAGATGAATGAGGGGCATATGCCATTTTCTTTAAAGGAAACTTTAGGAAGAATGGGTAAGTAAAAACCTAAAAACATTTAAACATAGATTTATATTTTATGCTAAGTGGTAATAGCCTCTAAACCATAAGACAAAAAATCACGTGGAGTCAAAATAACATTAGAAAATACCCCAAACTTCTCATAGCTCTGGTATGGTGTAAGTCCTAGAGAAACCCAACTCTTTCTTTCCCAGCACTGGAAGAAATCATGCCTTCTTTAGTTGAGTGCCAGAGGATATAATCAGCTTGCACGTAAGGGTCATGTTAGATATAAATATGTATATTATTTTTGAAACGAGAATCATAATTGGCACAATAAGATATTCACACTCTAGGAAGCATGTTCATCCTAGGTCTTACACTTAGTCCGTGAAATAGCAAATGAAAAATAAGCTATTCTCCTCATTTTCTTTTTTTTTTTTCTTTGCTGACCTCCAATAGTTGGACTTTGTGTTAAATATTCACATTGTGGCACTCCTCTGTACAGGAAACCCAGATGCCAGCTTAACCACGATCAGTACACAGCATCAACTGGAAGGAAATACATCCAGGAGGAGCCTGAGAGTGAGCAGAGACCTCACAGTGCGATTGGTTCCAAAAGGGAAAAGAGGAGTCTTCAGGCAGGAGATAATCAGGGATGGGTGCTGGGCTCATACCTCAAGAGAGTACAAATTACTACCACAGAGAATCCTGGCACTGGGTACTAGAAGCTGTGACACTGACACTGTGACACAGTCCTCTGGGGTTAGAGTCTCTCCTGCTGGTATGAGAGATGGGCAAGCCCCTATGGGTCCATAGAGGATCTTTAAATGAATTAGAACAAAGCGCTCCTTTGGCAGAAAGCCCTGCACCAAGGGGCATGGCTTGGCACCAGCCTGTAGACTGGATTCCTGCCCCACTTGCTCTCTCAGCCCAGCACCTCTGCATAGTGTTCAAACTATGCAAAGCTACACAGTGGCCCTGATGATGAGATCTGCACAGACCCGGGAGTGATGGTCAAGGTCTGTGTTAATCCTCCCACTTTGTGAAGCTGAGCTGTTCTCAGAGTTAGGGTTGTCTCCGCAGTGGGGGGCTGCAGAACTCTAAGGCAGGCAGCCAGGTCTCATTATGTGTGCTGGGCTCAAGAACAATCCTTTAATCCCACCAACAATCCCTGCAACAAGAAACACTGATTTTCCTTTTATTTAATTAGAGAGCTGTTTTCTCATGAGCATTTTGCTTGACTTATGAATATCTATTGTTCAAAATATAATTGCATACTCAGCACTGCTCAATGGAAGTGGGACCATTTGGGTTTATACTGCTTGCTTTATATTTTTAAATTTTTTGCTTAAGTGTATATGATTTATTTCATCACAATGCATAAAATCAAGGCATTCCAGGAGGACTCTATGGTTGTATGTTGTTTTAGTTGCTTAGACTCATGGAGAAGACTGTGCCAAACCCACAAGACTATGGCCAGGCTGACTCAAAAGCTTTGAAATTTAGAGTGGTGACCAGGCTGAGTCTCCAAGGTGCCCACAATCTTCAGACATTCAACCAATAAAAAGTAAATCCATTTCGACTGCATGAAAGACTGAATCATACTTTCAAGCATTGGGTAGCATATAACAGCAATCAGATACTTTTTATTTTTCAGCTATTTTGATGTTCTCTAGATACTGAAATACATTTCAGAGAAAACCTTTCCAGTTTGAGAAAAATTGTGCAGACACTTTCGTTGAGCCAGGTCATTTCATTGGCCTCTACTGGCCTTCACCGTGGTATTGGGAAGTGGAACTTTGAAGGCAAGGATGGGTGAGTTCAAACAAAACCATAAAGTCATATTTTGATGTTCAATATCACCTATTTGTCTTCTCCAAATTCCATGATTTCCACCATCATCCATTATAATCTCCCTGCTGCCTCCATCCTTTAGCCAAAAAGGAACTCCTTGTCCACTCTTCCCCACATACATCTAGCTGTCCTATAGCCTTGCCTTTGCTTGTGTTGTTTTTTCTGCCTCATCTCAGTTTTCAAGGCATCTAGAGTGACAAATATCCAGTAAGACTTATTTACAATTGCAGTACTCCATTTAATAGACAGTAAGTTAAAGTGTTGGCCACACCCTACTAAGATCATCATCTTCTCTTCAAATATGCATTTACTTCAGTTGAATACACTTTTACTTTTTCTCTCAGCCAGTCATCCACAGATATTTACAAAACATCTGTCATGTGCTAGGCATTGTTCTAAGCTTGGAGAACAGACGAAAATAAAAACTAAAACATTTTCTCTCATAAAGGGTCTTAAATCTCTTACTGTTTTACTATGAGAAATGTATCTGGTTTCCCATTAAAGCACTTAAAAGTACATTAAATTACACAATTAATCTGAAATTACTCAATTAATGGCCAGAAATTATCTGTAGTTGACATTCTGTTTATAATTTATTTTAAGAAACAGTTCTAGTTAACAGTTCTGGTTAAATAGTTAACATTTGCTTCCCATTGTCTGTAGGATAATTGTATAAATTATTTCTAATTTTTAAAAAATGTTCTGATTTTTAAAAAATGAGTTTTAAATATTTTTGGCCAATACCTAACATAAAGTTTTTTTGTTAGTTTTTTAATGACACAGATACAGAAAAGTACACAAATCATAATGATGCAGTTCAGTAAATCACACAATGAATTTCTCAAAGCAAACACCCATGTTATCACCACCCAGATCTCAAGAGAAAATAGCACCCATATCCCCAGAAATATTCCTTTTATCTTTTATCAGTCAAAACACCCACATTTCTCCCCAAAGTTAACCACGATCCTAATTTCTAATACGCTTGCTAAGCTTTACTTAGTTCGAGACTTCATATAAATGGAATTTGAAAATTGGTGTTCTTTCACGTCTGGCTTCTTTCTTTCACTCAACATGGTGCTTGTGAGATCTGTCCATACTGTAGTGGGTGACTGTATGGTATGACATCATATGAATATACCACCATTGGTTTATCTATTATGGATAAGAAGGGAGTTTCTGTAATTAAACTGACAAGTCCAGTGGCTGCAAGTAACTCACAGGGTAACCTGAACATAAATTCCTAACTGAGCAGGTCATGGTGGGTAGTCATGCCCCATACCTATAACTCTTCTAGGAAAAGATTTAAGCAAGCCCTGTCGATTGTTTTTGTGCATCTCAGTTAATTCACCTGTGAAATG
Source organism: Pteropus alecto (assembly GCF_000325575.1). NCBI lineage: Eukaryota > Metazoa > Chordata > Mammalia > Chiroptera > Pteropodidae > Pteropus > Pteropus alecto. Next base: position 5,170,835 of record NW_006431210.1, read on the forward strand.
CTAGAAGTAATCCTCTTTTCCAGATCTGTGGAAGATGTAACCACACTTAAGGGAGCACATCATCTTGCTAACCAGCTTGTTACATAATCTTCCTCACATTCCACTTTCAATTCCAAAGGAATAAAATAAACTTCAAATTTGTCATTCTCCAGAGCATTTGAGATCTTGTTTCCCAGCATTATCCTGTTTTGCTCATACTCTTATAAAAGTTCTCTACAGGTTTGAATGTTCTTATGTTGACACTATTCTACTCTCAATGAAATGTTCCGCTTCACCCTAATACTGATCATATAGAATTCCTCCTTTGAACTCAATATCTACATGAAGGAAGACCAGTTTTCATTATTTTAATATATTCTGGTTTTCTGATTATGTCAATCAAAGAGATGAGCCCCTTGACTCTGATGTGTCAATTATGCCTCTGTGCTTAGGCTGAATTAATGAAAGTATTGTGCGTGTATCTTTATTTTAACTACTGTCTCGTCATCACCTCATACTGCCCTTCTCAAAAGTATCTTCCCATGTCACAGTAAACAGTTCAGATTGATATATGTTTCCACATGCAAAAGGGTCCAATTTGTGGTTTCCAAACATCATGTATTCTCATATTCCCTTTTAGAGACCTCCTGCCCTCATTGAGTGGCTGATCATTAATCTTACATATGTGCTGTCTTTTCATAATGTTATCGTCCACAGATCAGTTTTTGTTAGATGGCTATTTGCCTGGTCAGCACTCAGCAGAAGACGAAACAGTGTCAACCTCAATCGGCTAATGATCAAACACAGGATGGGCATTAAAAGCCATGCCTACCAAAGTCACAGGAGTGGATCTGTGATATCCGTTGACAAATAAGTTAGTTATGATTTCATAGTGTCTTCTTTATAAGGCATCCTGAGGAAAAATCCCTGTCAGAACCTTATTCCAAAATCAGCTGTACTTCTCTTGAGCAATTTTTCTGTTTGTATCCTAAGGAGATAAAAAAATATGTTCAAATATGGTTTTCAGAATATTCAAAGCCAGATTTGTGACCCACGCAGATGACTTTTAAGGATGTATTTTTCATCTTACCCTGCCTATACCCTAATCCCAATTTTATTTTTTGTCTCTTCTTTTGCCCTATTTTTAGTCTCCAATATTGTGTGACATTGTTACCTGAAACAATGTCTGGAACAAGGAATAAGACAGAGTATACAGACACTAAGAAATGAATTGCTTCTATTATTGATTTGGTTACTGAATGCTCTTATGATTAAGAAGCACCACCATTTTTATCAGGATCCAAAAGTGAGAAATGGAGAAGCCATGGTCTTTTTGTCAAATATACCATGGTCTTTTGAGTTTAAAGGTGCCATAATTATTTTCTAAATTTATTACAATATTCAAGTTTTAAAATTCCATTTTTTTTTACAAATGACTTGAATAACTTAGGAGAAAAACTGCTATAAAGCATTTTTCCTAGAAATGTTTTTTCTGCCTGTCTTTCCATATTATTGTTTAATACAGAAAGATCTCAGAGATATTCTTTTTTAAGAAGTAGGAAAAATAAGACTTTATATTTTTATTGCCTTAAATAAACATAAAGTACCTCTAGAGAGATATGTAAGTAATGGCGATTACCTATTTGAGGATTGTAACTGCCTGAATGGAGAACAGATAAGGGAGAAAGATTTTATTAAATTTCTTTTTAAAGTTATTGGGTTTGACACAGGTTAACATGTTACAAATTCAAAAACTTAAACAAACCAAAAAACTATCATACTTAAAATGTCCTCAAAATGAAAACACCTCTACTCCAATAAAACCAAACAATTATCATAAAACTATCTATTTTTATGTTGCATATTTTTATATAGTAACAATAATGAGTTGAGAAATAAACCAGGTACAATCTAAAAGTAGAGTAAATATATATAATTATATACTCATGTATATAATTATATGCTTATATATACTTTTATCATGATCTTCAAAATGAAGAGAACAAACTCTTGCTGCTCACCATGATGGAGTAAGTGGGACTGGACTGGTCTGCCCACTATAAAAACTAGAAAAGTAGAAAAAAATACATGAAACATTTTTCAAACACTGGACAACAGGAAAAAAGTAGAATATGATTTTCAAGATAAGAAAACTAATGGAGGAAACCCTAGAATCACCACAGCTTTCTGCCCAGAAGTACATTCCAGACCACAGTATAAGGAGAGAAACCCAAGTATATCATAGCTTCAGACTGAGTTAAGGAAACAGAGATCAGAGTTCAGGAAGGCTGAAGCAGGTGGAATTTGTGGAGCAGAATTCTGGAAAGGAGGAGGCTAGGCAGAGAAATAGCTCCAGAGATTTATATTAGGGTCTTGAGTCTGTTGCTGAATTCCAAGCCACAGATGTGTAGGGTGAAAATCCATGAGGCTGGGCAAAAAAAAAAAATGGAGATTTGTAAACTGACCAATTCCCAGAGATCTCAAAGAGCTAGAAGTTTGAGTTCTGGTGAGTCAATGGGAAGAGTGAGGCCTTAGTGAATGCCAGGGCATCCAGTAGAGACCCAAGAAGTATATAGTAGTAGGACTAAACTAGTTCTAGATTAACACTACTCTAGACCTGCCCTTTCCAATAAAACTTACTGCAGTTACAAATATGTTTTGCATTTGTATTGTGCCCTACAGTAGCCACAAACCACATGTGGCTTTGAGTGCTCAAAATGTGGCTGTTGTGACTGAGGAAATTAATTTTTAATTGTATTTAATACTAATTTAAATTTAAATAGCCACAGCTATAGACTCACCACAGCAAAATTTTAAAAAATCTTAAAACAAGCTTCGAAAGGACCAAGCTGATTCTAAAGTAACTTAACTGCCTCTGAGAGTAAAGTCTAATACTCTTTTTAAAAAAGACAATAGAATTCTTTTTCATATGAAATCATGTTTTACCTATGTGACAAATAGCAGACTGTGGAAGTGACAGTGTTTGACCTCTAAAGCTGGATCCTAAAGGCATTGGCACCTTAATCTTCCACCTTAGTCTCTTGAAACTTTCTCTCTAAGAGAAGCCAACTGCAATGTTGGGGAAACTCTCAAATACTCCTGTAAAAAAAAAAAAAAAAAAAAACAAAAAAACAAGAAAGTAGTTGAGTCCTCCCACCAAAAAGCCAGCACCAACTTGCTAGTCACATGAATGGATGAGCTATGTTAGAAACAGGCCCTCCAACCCTAGTTACACATCAGCAACACCAGCAGTCATCACAACCTCATGAAAAAGCCTAAACCAGAACCATGTAATCAAATCATTCCTGAATTCCTCGCCCACAGAAACCATTAGAGTATAAGTAATGTATTACTGGTGTTTAAAACCACTGTGTTTCAAGGTAATTAAAAAAGAAAAAGAAAACACAGTATTAGTTAACTAACACAATCTGGAATTATTTTATCCCAATAAGTTCAACAACCTAAATTTAAAAATGCAAATTCTTTAAAAGATACAAATAATTACCACTGATACAAGAAGAAATAAAATATCTGAATAGTCTGATATCTATTAAAGAAATTAAATTTATAATTAAAATGATCTTACAAAGAAATTCCAGGCTCTGATGACTTAGTTCACCAGTGAATTCTATCAAAGTTTTAAAGGAAAGAAAATATTATGCCAATTCTACACAAACTCTTTCAGAAAATAGACGGAAAAACACTTCCAAACTCATTTTACAAGGCCAGCATAACTCAGATACCACATTCAGGAAAGATAGTAAAAGAAAAGGAAGCTACGGATAGCCCTCATGAACATAAATTCAAATATTCTTAAGAATATTTTAACAAGTTGAGTCAATTAATAAATAGAATAATACAGCATGACCAAAAGAATTTTTCTCAGAAATGCAATTTTGAATTAACATTCAAAAATTAAGTAATGGAAAATGTTGTGGAATTAGGTTGTGGTGATGATTGCACCACCTAGTGAATATATTAAAAGCCACTGAATTGTAGTCTTCAAAATGACAAACTTTATGGTATGTGAATTATACCTCAATAAAACTACTATAAGTATAGATTAGTATAAATCGCCAAATTAACAGAAAAAGAAATAAAATACATGTGTCTATCTTAAAAGATGAATAGAAGCATTTAATAAAATTAATCTCCCATTCGTGGTAAAAACTCACAGAAAACTACAATTACAAGTCAACTTGCTAAAGAAAATCTAAGAAAGGAAACTACAGATAGCATCATACTTGAAGGTAAAATGCTGACTGCTTTGTCTTTAAGATCAACAAGACAAGGATATCCACTCTCACCATTTCTATTCATTATTGTACTAGAGATCGTAGATAAGGCAAGAAAAATAAATAAAAGGAAGAAGCAAAACTGTCTTTATTCAAAGATAACATAATGGTCTGCATTAAAAGCCCTAAAAAAATCTACTAAAAAAAAAAAAAAAAGTCTATCCAACTAATAAGTGAGTTTAGCAATTTTGCAAACTACAAGGTAAATTTACAATGAACACCTGGAAACTGAAATTGAAAAATAAAACAAGTCCATTTACAATAGCAGAGACATCCACTTTTAGCCCAGATGAAATAATAGGAACCAGACTTACCTTATTCCTGAAACACTAATAAAATGGACAAAATATATGAAATGAAAGTTTTGAAGATACGAGGCATCACGTAAAGAGGGACAGTGATTCCTGAGTGAAGGAAAACAAATGAGCTGAGCCCTACAATCACTTCCTCGTACTGCCATGAGAGAATTTCCAGGCTATGGCAAAAGGAGAGAGAAGCCAGGCAAAAGCTGGTGGACGCCCTGAGTGGAGGAAATGGTGTTAGGAACCTAGGAAAACCAAGGCAGACAGAATTTGCAAGACAACATACTGGGGATAAAATGGATGTACACAGAGAGAACATGGGGTTTCTGCAGAGGGTCATGCTTGAATATAAGGTCAAAAGCCCGTCAGTGCATGCATGTGAAAATATGACCGGAACTCAGGAAAGAACCACAGAAAAATTAGAGGTGATAGCCCCCAGCACTCATAAAAGTCTGGAAATTCCCATCTGCCAAAGTAGAAAACCCCACAATTCCCAGGGCAGTAGGTAGGTGCCCAATGTCTTGCGCTGGTAGTGCCTCAGTCATCTCGCCTAACAAAATTTGAAAGGAAAACTCTAAAAGATCAAACTGTTTGCAAGTAACTTAATGTACCCTAGTACAAAGCTTAAGAATATTTATAGGAACACATAAATATTCAGTTCTAACAAGGTAAATTTTATAGCATCTGAAAGTCAATAAGAAATTCTCAGGCCTAATGTAATGGAGTACTATGAAGCTGAAAAAAAAATTCAAAGATAAGGAAGATCTCTTGGAACTAATATGGAATGATTTCTAGGACATACTTGTAAGGGAAAAAATACAAAGCCCACAAAAATTATCTATAGCATACTTCACTTAACAGAAGAAAGGAATATTGGATAATATGCCAGTGTCTGCTTATTTGCCTAATGATGATTCTCTATTTCTTTCATTCCTGAAGAAGGAAGTCAGGAAAGGTGAATTAGAAACTGAAGAGATTGGTTGGCTACAGGGGTCTGTGGGAAAGGGGTGAGAATAGGAGATAAGGAGTTAGGGTAGCAGGGATGAAAAAGGAACACTTCCTTTTAATATAACTGACTTTTAGAACCACAGCAATATTTTACGTATCCTTCACATACTCCAAAATTAAACGAGTAATTTAAAGCAACCACTAAAGCAATCAGGACATGGAGGTGACTCCAAATGGAATATAAACACTAGAAATGAACCTAACTGCATTACAAATGAGTAACATAACCACACTGAAGTGTAAAGGGAAGACAAGAACTACCCAAAGTCACTTTGGAAAACAGTACCTCAACTGGATACTGCAAGGCTAAAAACAAAAATAACTACATAAAAACTGTAATCTAGTTACTAAGAGATTTGTTTTTGATTTTCATCAGGGGTAATGTCTAGCAATTCTTAAACTAGTTTATGTTTATATTAGACTTGAACAAAAAAGTGAATAGATTGTAGATAATGAGAGCTATGATTTCTTGGCGTTAGAGAAAGAATATACAAATAAGGAAAAAGGAAAGCCTAAAATCAATGCATGCTATTGGATTTGAATCAGAGATAGCAGTATTAACTCATGGTTTTTAATGTCTGTCCATATAAATACAAAAATATAGATATGTGTACATGCATGGATTAGTATACATACATAAAATAACTAGCTCTACCTGTTTCGAGGGTCAGAGCAATGACACCCTAATAATAATGAGACTACGTTACATCAGTTACTGGTCTCTAAACACTGTATGCAAAAAAAAGGAACCAGAGCTTCTCGGAGAAGGGATTCATTCCAGGGATGGAACACCGTAACATAAAGTGAGACAGGAACATCACGTGGTGCCAGAAAGTGAAATGCTCAAAAAGTTTGGGGGGTGGAAGTGGGGAGGTGGTCTTGATAAAAGAATACAAGAGCCCACCTGAAGGAGCTCTTCTTGGCCAAAACTGGAAAAACATGAACAACAAAATTTTAGCAACAAAATTGGATGTTAAGCCATAAATAAACATCCACTAGTCCATAATGATATAGATAAACAATGGAATAAATAAATAAACATGAGAGAAGAGATAGTTCTTCCTCCCAGTAGTATTCAAATTCATAAATGTGGAAGGAAAAAATCATCATTAGCGAAACACCATAAAATAAATGATGCAGACATGATCTTGGAAATATTAGCTGCTACTAGCCCTAGTATAATTTGCATACAATAAAATGCCCCATTTTATATATACAGTTCAATGACTTTTGGCAAATTTATATACATTTATGTAACCATCACAAAAATGCTTTGGAATATTTCTATCATGTGAAAAATTCCCTGCACACTCCTTTGCAATTAATCTCTCCCATCCCCGCCAAGACAACCACTGTCACTATAAATTAGTTTTGCTTTTCCTAGAATTTTATAACATATTACTCTAGAAGCTTTCTAACCTAAACTGTGAAGTCAGTCAACAAACACCAGAGAAATAATACCAAAGTTTTTCTGCTTTTTATAGTTCTATCAAAACGTAACATAATATCCAGATGTCAAGCTGGGCTTCATTTGGAACTAGAGTCTCCCTGAATTAGTCAGGGTCCAGGGAGAAAAACATTAGATGAAATTTAATATTGGGAATGTTAGCCGCTACGAGCCCTAAGCTGGAAGGACAATAGGAGGAGGCAGTTATAGCAGAGCTGGACTGAAACTCCATCCACGGTTGGAGTTGTCTGGAGATGCTACTGAAGCACAGAGCGGAAAGATTCCCTGGCTGCTTCTCCCTCTCCCGCCCTTCAATCTCTCCAGTTCCTCCTGTTGACCCAATATAGCAGGAAGCAAGTGGCAAAGGAGCCTGGGAACTGCAGTGTGGCAGGACCATCCCCTGCAGTGCCGGGTAAAGCCGAGGAAGGCCAGGAAATGGATCTGAGGCCAAACAGGCAATTGACCCGCTCCCAGCACGAGATGCTTCTTTACTTTCCATTGTGGAAAACTGAGAGGAAAAGTGCTGGTGTGGAAGGTTTAAAGTTCTAAATATTTTATCGTGACCTTCTTGAGGAAGATAAAGGAGGACAAATCATTTCGTTTCAAAACACCTCCCAGGGGTGTTTTGTAAAATAATGAAAATACGCCTAGAACTTATCACAGAACCAGTGCCAGATGAACACTGAATAATTTCTGTGCTTCAAATCTTACCTTGGAGGGTCATTCCATTTTGTGAAGAAAATGAAGAAAATTGCGAGTGAAAAGAGAACAAATATTTTAACACCTGAGCATTCTTCTTTATAAAATTAAATAAAGCAAAGAGACTGATAGAACCACAGCCAAGGTGTTTGTCATTTTGAAATGCTAAAGTATCACTGAGCAAATAATAAACCAGAAAAAGCAAACATTCATTTTCCTGCCATTTCAGGGTGTGATCCTAATTCCTTCAATTCAGCATATTTATGATCTGCCTTGCCCTCTTTCCTGCATTCTCCCAATTCTTCCGTCCTTGCAGGATGCTGTCCTTTCACACGTGTTCTTCTCCCTTAATAAAGTAATAGCTGACACAGTCTGCCCTCTCTGCAGAGTAATTACGTTAGCCTGTTATTGATTTTGTTGCTAAGGCTGAGAATCTGCTAAGGCTCCACTGTGGGAGTGATAGGAAGCAGGCGAGGGAAACGCATGTTCTTATAATTTTCCCATAAACCAGATGTTTTCTTTAACTCTTACATCTTTAAAATATTTTCTCTTGTGGGGGAAAAAAAAAAAGAAAAGGATTAGAACAAGTTTAGGATGCCAGTTCTTATTTTCTCAGCATACCACAAGTACACACCCAAATAACTGAGTGTGGAGAATTCGTGCTTGTGGGCACCTGTGTATCTGCTACGCATTTGATAAGCTATATATAATTCAAGTAAAACCTGATTCTTAAGTAGATTACATTCTTCCCATTGTCCAGTGATTCCATTTCGATGACCATGCTGTATTAAGGCACCACCCCAACCTAAGCAGGGTCAAACAACAACAGTTTTATTATCTCACAGATTTTTCAGGTCAAAGATTTAGGTAAGACTCAGCCAGGGCTGTCATCTGAGTTCAGCTGGGATTGTCACCCAGAATATCGCCTCTCCAAGTATGGCAGTTTCAGGGTAGTTGGACTTTCATAGCAATTGGTTTCTTCCAGAATGAATGTCCCAAGAGAACCGGGAGCATGCTGAGCTTTTATGACCTCGCTTCAGAAGTCCTGTGACCTCATTTCCACCATACTCTATTCAAACAGGGGCAATTTTGCCCCACATAGATTGTTTGGCACTTGGGGGGGATAGGAAGCAGGCGAGGGAAACGCACGTTCTTATAATTTTCCCATAAACCAGATGTTTTCTTTAACTCTTACATCTTTAAAATATTTTCTCTTGTGGGGGAAAAAAAAAAGAAAAGGATTAGAACAAGTTTAGGATGCCAGTTCTTATTTTCTCAGCATACCACAAGTACACACCCAAATAACTGAGTGTGGAGAATTCGTGCTTGTGGGCACCTGTGTATCTGCTACACATTTGATAAGCTATATATAATTCAAGTAAAACCTGATTCTTAAGTAGATTACATTCTTCCCATTTTCCAGTGATTCCATTTCGATGACCATGCTGTATTAAGGCACCACCCCAACCTAAGCAGGGTCAAACAACAACAGTTTTATTATCTCACAGATTTTTCAGGTCAAAGATTTAGGTAAGACTCAGCCAGGGCTGTCATCTGAGTTCAGCTGGGATTGTCACCCAGAATATCGCCTCTCCAAGTATGGCAGTTTCAGGGTAGTTGGACTTTCATAGCAATTGGTTTCTTCCAGAATGAATGTCCCAAGAGAATCGGGAGCATCCTGAGCTTTTATGACCTCGCTTCAGAAGTCCTGTGACCTCATTTCCACCATACTCTATTCAAACAGGGGCAATTTTGCCCCACATAGATTGTTTGGCAACGTCTGAATACACTTTTGGTTTGCACAACTGGGGACAGGGTTATACAGGCATCTAGTGGCTTGAGACCAGGGATGCTGCTAAATATTCAGTTCACAGAATAGCCCTCACCCCCCTCACAGCAAAGAATTTGTGACCCAAGCATCAGCATCACTGAAGTTAAAGATCCCTGCTCCATTGATTGTGGCACCCACAGCCTGAAGATTTAAGGAGAAGTAACATGGACCCTAATTCTTAATGAGAGGAGAGTAAAAAAAAATTCATGGAGAATTTTAAAAAGTACCATGAAGTCATGAATTTACTTTTTTTCTAATTCCAAGAATAAGTCTTCTAGTAATCCAATCCATAGGAGGTGAATTATAAAATTGAGAGAGAAGAAAGCTGTAAGGGTTTCAAAACCATGCAAATGTAAATGTAAATATAAATTCCCAGACCAAGTCACACAGCTGAACAGGAAAGCCTGGGCTCATATATTGGTGTTATAATTCGATGTCCCCAAGCCATTATTTGCTCTTGATACTCAATGTTTCTACTTCTTTTCACTCACTCCAATGTTAATTTTAGATGAATGTTATTTTTAGATGTTAGTGTGATTATATTTAAATATCATTTTCAAACTGACCTGCCCGAAGTCTCGGGTACATTTTTAAGCCCCAGAGCTCCAGGATAGAAAAATAAACAGCATTGCTGGATGACAAGGCGGATGCTCTGTGCCCACAGAAGCGGTCTCTCTGACTTCAGCAAGCCCAGGGAGCTGTAGAAAGTTTTCTCCCTCAGTCTCTTCACACTGAAGAATGGCTGCCTCGGCAAGGCTAGAGCCTGTCTCAAGACTGTTCCCTAAAACGGTAAGATGTGTAGTGATGGCAGTTGGGGACAATGATGTCATGGAACAAGCTGACTGGTTTTATATAATGGGAAAAAGAATTTTACAAAAGCTAATGGCACCAAAAACTTTTCTTCTTAATTGTTTTTCTTTTACTCTTTTCTAAAAATGGGTTCTTATATTCCTGTATTTGTTCTAACAGCCTTTCCTGCTGTCTTCGATAAAACACCTGATTTCTTATCTCATTTTCTTCAGTTAGTAAAAGAGGGAAATAATCTGGTTTCATTTCTGAAGGAGCTTTTATATTTTAGGTTCTGTACTGAATATAAACAGTATAATAGTGAACGGCAGACCCCAAACTAGTTGATAGAACTCCTGAGGTCACCTGCCCCCACGTGGGAGATAAGCCAAACTGATATTTACATTGCATATATATTATATATGTGTATGTGTATATAGATAATATATCAATATATAATAATAAGGATTGTAAGTGAAGGAAGAACCTCTAACTCTATTCTTAGAGTCCAGAAGTCTTGGAGTCAGTGGCATCTAAATTCAGAGTGAGATTTAGATAAAAAAAATAGTTGGGGCGAAGTGTGAATGGGAGTTTTCCAAGCCAAGAAAACAGAGTCGATGAAGTCCCCTTTGCAGGTTCAACACTGCTTTTGTTTGTTGTTGGTGGTGGTGGTGGTGCTGGTGGTGGTGGTGGTGGGTTTTTTTTTGTTATAGGATTCTCTATCTGCCTGTATGTGGATTTAAGATGATAGAGACTAATTCTTAAATCTTTCTACAAAAGCGGCAAGTAATTTGGGCATTAGCTCTATAAATCTCTATTTTTCTGCATGTGAATATGCGTTATTTCAATATTATGTCCTTTTTACTTGTTTTGTGCTATTTATACAACCTGGGAAATTTTTGTTTCATCTCTCTTCATTTCCAGTGATGCTTTTTATTTAAAATCAGCCTAACACTCACCAGCGATCTAAGATGTGCCTTTAACCAAGCCCCTTGAAGCAGATCTTGTGCCCTAAACAGTCCTAGTTATCCATCACTTCTAACAGCTTAATGTGCATTTGTAGCGGGGACAAAACCCACAAAGCTGTTTTAGTTTTCATCTCTGAAAAATCTACTGAATCACATATTTGTTAGTAATGTAAACAATGGCAAGTTCGCTGTCTTCACTTTTCAAACACTGCCTTATTGAACTGGGCTTTATTTTCCCGCACAGCTCAATCACTTCCATGCAGAAAAATGATACTCTAGCTTTTTGCCTTACTTAATAAAATGCTCCAAGGTGGCTCGTTTCTAATTTCAGTTATATAGAGACAGCCCTCCGAATTGCGGGCCAGCAATGCTCCATGGATCATTATAAAAGAAGGAACATTTAAAATGAAAGAAAAGATAGTTGGACTCTAAAAATAACAATCAGGGCTTTCAAAACTGACCACTCATTTTCTTTCATCAGCCCAGTAGAGCAAGAATCAGTAACCACCCAAACAGAAACATCCTCCTTCTGGGATAACAATGAAGCTCTAGATTTTTCACCGATTATTTGGGCCACATGGTCTAGCCCAGTGCTGTTCTTTGCACGCCAGTCCACAGATCTTCGCAGATCACAGCTTTTGATCTGAGTGTGAGCTCCAACCCATTCCTCACATCTTATTCTCACCCTAATTTTTATTTTTATCCTCCTGACTTCTGATCTCATTTTTTGTTCCTATTTTGTCCTTACCTCAAGCTTTCAACTTGATATACTACATTATCATAGCTACAGATCCGGCTTAATCACTATCAAATTTGTAGTTCTCAGCTCCAAATCACGTGGCCTTGGGCTACTTAGAGTACTCATTACCTGACCCCCAGAACTGCTGTTTCTAAGTCTGCCCCCACCAAGGGTAGAGCCTTAATATGTGTCATGCAGATCCTGAAAGTCTGCATTTCAGGGTCTGGAAACAGTATAATACACTGGTTAAGACTGAAATCTACAGTCAAACATACTGGGATTTTAAATATCAGCTCCATGAATTATTAGTTATATGAGATTTATAAATTTAGTTATAATTATTTATATTTAATTTCTTCATAAAATGTTGATGTGGATAGTATTTACCTCTTGGGTTTGTAAGAACTAAATAAGATAAAGTTAGAAGATGATTAGTCTATAAGCAAATAGATATCATTATTAATTTCATCATTAATGATATTGGTAGTACTATATAAACAATAATGAATTATGATAAAATGCTTTTAAGATTATCTTACATTTTTTATAATTATAACTTTTACAGCGTGCACATTCAGTAGACACAAGCAGATTGATTTGATATGTTCACAGAGAATTAGTGAGATTATTTCAAACTGAGAAAATAATCTTCAGTGCTGACACAAATTGTGGTCATTAAGATTTTATCTGAAATATAAAGAATACCATTATTTAACAGCTGTCTTTGTTGTAAGAGTTTCACAAATATTTAATTGAAGCTACAAATGAGGAAATTATCATTTAATAAAAAATTCAAACTCAATTGTCTTCCCTTCACAACCACACACCTTCCCCTAAACCATCGAGCCTCATATTTCAATTTGTATCAAAATAACCTAAAATTCCCAGAAACTACCCCTAGATATATAGGTGTATCACAAGCCAGGAATCTGAATTTTTAACAAACACCCTGTATCATTCTTATCATGGTTCTGCCCGGACATCAAACTTGAGGATAATTGTTCTGAATACAAAAGGCTAGAAAATAAATATAAAAATTATGTTTATTTGCTTTTAATTGAGCTAGAAATTGACATAAAACATTATATTAGTTTCAGGTGTACAACATAATGATTTGATATTTGTGTATATTGTGAAATGATCACCACAGTAAGTCTAGTTAATATCCATCACTGCACATAGTTACAATCTTTTTTCTTGCAGTGAGAACTTTTAGGATGTACGCTCTTAACAACTTTCAAATACATACTGCAGTTTTATTAACTAAAACCACCATGCTGTACATTACATCTCATGATTTATTTATTTTATAACTAGAAGTTTATACCTTTTGACTACTTTTGTGCATTCCACCCCCCGCCCCATGCCTTGCCTGTGACAACTACCAATCTGTTCTCTGTATGAATGAGTTAGGTTTTTTAAAAATATTATGTTCGATTTTCATATTTTGCAATTGAATTCTCTTATTAATTTTTGAAATCTTCTATTTACTTTTGTCTGTGTAGATAAGCTAAAGGGGTATTTTATTGCTTCCCTGACTTCTTTAGTTTAAAAAAAAACCCTTTAACTCAAATAAGGTATTGCTATGACCTCCTTGAACTTGTTTCATACCTAAGTCATGGGTCAGGATGTCAGTCCCTGTCATAAACAAGGCTCACATCATTCCCAATAAATGCCATTTCTTGCTGTTCTCTTATGTCCCAAGTGCTTATTTCAAATCCCATCCTCAAAATCAGGTTATTATTCATAACCTGGCACAATATCCATGCAGTTGGCTTTCTATGTAAGGATCTGGAAAAAAAAATGTGTCTCCACAAATTCAGAGAAAAGTATTCTACTGGGGCAACATATAGGTCCCAAGGAGTAAAAATGAGCAAGAGGTTACTGTGTCCACAGCCCATATTTCAATAACTTAAAATTAATTTGTTAGACACTTTATCTGTGATACTAAATTCCCTGGAAGTCAGATATACAGCTAATAAATGGATCAGATTAGTGATGTAAGAGACCTTTTGGAGCTTTATTACACAGTAGAAATGAAGCAGAGATGAATTTAGGAAGGAATTAATTATATTTTTCTTTTTTGTTGTGTCAGTCAAAAGATGCTTTAAAATAAAAAAGAAGTAGATATCACAAATGGGAAAATGTATTAAGATTATCTTATCCTGGGTCTCCTAGGGCAATCAAGTTTCCTAAAACAACAATGTTCCTAAGAATTATGACTATATATAGTAAACGAGTTGGAGCAAAAAGACACAGGCTCATTTAGCCCTGGGGATTTGTTCAGAGCTAACTAAATAAAGGCTATTAGGTCCATTACGAGGTAATCCTTATGTAGATAATGAATTCTACATGCTGAATTTATTACAGATGTAATTAGGTGCTTGTTGGTACCTGTCTTTACCATATGAGCACTAGTTGGTATTATTCAAGTGGTAGGCACAGCCGAGCCTAGAACATAACCCCCAATCTCCTAATGTTTACCTGCCAGAAGTACAGGGTCCCTATAAGAGGGAGTCATGAGGATCAGAGACAGGAGATGTAATGACAGAAGCAGAGGATGGAGTGATGAGCTTTGAAGATGAATGAAGGGGCCACAAGCCAAGGAATTCAGGATGCCTCTGCAAGCTGGAAAAGGCAAGGAAACAGATTCATCCAGAGAGATTCCAGAAGGAATGTGCTTCTGCTGACATCTTGATTTTAGGCCCATGAGACCTATTTTGAACTTCTTACCTCCAGAACTGTAAGATAATGCATTTATGTAGTTTTAAGCCACTATGTTTGTGGCAATTTATTACAACAGCAACAAGAAACAGATAGCCAACATGCCTTAAATTGAACAGTGCATAGTATGGTATATTATTGTTCATAAGACAGATATTATTCTTGTTAACAAGCTTTAGAAGCAATAATTGTCTGAAGAGCAGGAGCATAATTACGAGCAGAGCTCAAGAACACTTGAAGCCCAAGGTAACCTCTGCCTCAAACAGGATGATGAGGACAGTCCGTATGGTTGGATTCCATAACTCTAAGCAGAGTAGATCTTAGGAATACAGAGATCTCAACAGATATGCATCCATGCATGCACCAAAAAACAAAGTGCAAGAATATTTATAGAAACTCTATTTTTAATAGCCCTATACTGGAAACTACCTAAATGTCCATTAACAGTAAGATGCATAAATAAATCATGGCATTTTTACACAATGAAATACTATTTAGCAATGTGAATAGAAGACTTAAAACTGCCCTTGAAAATATGGTTGAATCTTATATATTGATATGTGAGAGAAACATAAAAAGCACTCATTTTATGATTCCATGTATATGAAGTTCAAAATCAAGCAAAAGCAATCAGAAGTATTTAAAGTCATAATAGTTGTTACCCTTGAAGAGAATGGTGGGTAATGTCTTAAGGGGGTCACCGAGGTGGCAGTGCTTCTGGAGTACAAGTAACTCAGTTTTTGATCTGGGTGTCAGTGACAAAGGTGTATTCAATTTGCAGAAATACAATAAATTGTATACTTATTTGTGCAATTTTCTGTATAATTTTATACTTTAATATATTTTTTAATAGAAACAGATCTCTGGAGTGACAGGAGATATTGAAAAAATACATTTGAATCTGAACTGAGAATTAAACAAACTGTGCTTAGCATCTAAAGCTGAAGCACACTTTGATAGCTGGTTGAGAAGAAACAGGATGCTATATGCTTTTGTCAGCTGAGCTTTATTTAACACTATTTGGTGCCTAACTATATTAGGGATAAATCCTCATTGCTTATTATTAATTACTAGTTACAGATCAATTTCTTTATCATTGCTTCTCAAGTAAATGACTTACTTTTTTCTGATGAATGGTTCATTTTTATCTGTGGATGGCTCCAAACCACACATGTCTTAAACATTAATCTATGGCAATTATAAAAGTAGTGATGGCGGATTTACATTTTTTGTGAAATAAACCAATATCTGTGTTTAACTGTCCAATTCCTCACATAAACATTCTATCACCTAGGTACACGTCTATTTCTCTCCTCTTTTTGAACATTCACTAGTTCCCTTTAATGTGCACTGAATTTTGATTTGTGATCAAGATCACTTTGAGAAAATCCTATTCAACAGTATCACCAGGGTAATCAATTAAACTTTTTTTTTTTTTTTTTGGTCTAATGGGGAAACATCTACTGGGCAGGATGAGTGAAGACAAAAGTCAGTGGTAGAAATGTGTTTATGCCAATAGTTTCAGCCAGTTGTAAGTTTTTCAGTGTTTACATTTAAAAACAAAAGGTCAGAAATCTGAATTGCTAATTTTTAAATGTTGTCAACAAATTTTAATAATGAAAATCTTTGTATAAGCCAAGCAAACCATACCTATGGGCAGAATTCAGCTCACACATTGCTAGTTTAAATCACAAGTGTGATTTTAATCACTACTCACAAATGCCCTGTGAGGTGAGCATTGTACAGAGAAGGAAACTGAGGCTCACAGAGGTGAAGTGTGTTGGTCAAGTTCATACAGCTAATAAGGGGCTAAGCCAGAGTAAAATTCAAGTCCAATTATCTAGATTACTAGTCTTTTCCCCAATGAGTAAAGCCTCATTTCCTAGCACTGATACTCAGAGTTCCAGTCAAATTATGTTTTTACTTACAGATGAGGGAGTAGAGTTAGAAGAAATATCTGCATTATCTGCTAAGAAACTTATTTTTGGAAATTACTTGGAAATCCTGTACTACAAATAGAACTATTATCCAGTATTGGATTCCTCATGATTATTTTGGCAAAAATATTCATTATAAAGACACAGCAAATAAGCCAATCACCTTATCTTAGATAATTCAATGACCATAAAGGGACTTAGTTTAAAATTATGTGTGGCTAACAAGTGACAAATGTCATGTAGTGGAAAGAATATGTGGAGAGTTTGGGTCAGGCTGTTTTGGTTTGGATTGTACCAAGCTTTCCAAATGCTTATCAGCACTGTAGTTTTTCAGATAGAAGTCTTAAAATGATTTCAACCATACCATCCAGGTTTACACCCATTTTATCTGAAAACATTCCTTCTCTGACAAAGTAAAAAAATATGAAAAAAATTATTTGGAAAACAAAAAGGATAGAATTGCTAGGATATGCTTCTTACTTTATGTCCCAAACAGACATTAAATGCATCTCGTCTTTGAAGAAAAGTGAAACTATTTGTAAATATAATAAAATGAAGTTGATAAATTACATGTGAGGAGAAAAGATGGTCTACTTATTTAAGATTGTTTTTCAAGTTTTTATTTCCTTTCATGTGGAAGGGAGTAAGCCACACCTGGAGTTTTCCGGCCCTTTTGCATTGCAATGACAAAATGAGATGTTTGTTTGCTTCACACATTAGTGTGGCTTTAGCTATTTAGTTGTAACTTTGCATTTGTTAGGTTATTCAGTTAATATGTATGGAAAAGTGGAATACATGTTAATACTGTTCTCCATATGTTCAGTATTCAGCAAGTCACATGTGACTGCTGAATTGCAAGTTCATTTTTTAAACCATGCTAACCACCAAAATATTGCTTTTCCCCTCCTTTTGGTTTTACTTCTAAGTGTTTTTAACTTTTCATAGTATTTTCATAAAGACCTTGCCACTTATACTTTCTTTCTTCCCTGGACAAAGAGTCAGGCCTCGACACTAGACCAAGAATGTTAATTATGTCCCTCACGCATTGTTAATTACATAAATTTGCTTAGACTTATAAAATATGAACTATGAGCATGGCTTCACCCTTTATGCTAGACATTCTACAGTTTGATGGGCAGAAAGTATTAGGCACTTAATCCTAATAAATAAAAATAGAAGACTTAGACCCTGAAAGGAGTTGGTTAGTGCTACTTGGTTAGTGTTTCCCTAGAGAAATCAGTCAATATATTCACCAATTCCAAGTTCATTGCTATATTGGAAGCTAAAGGAAAAAAGAAAAAAATATATGTTTATATATTTTAAAATATATAACAATATATTATTAAATATAATAATTACAATTTAATAATTTATCATATGTAATATGTTTATATATGTACATATTTATGTGATAGTGTATCTTCAGGTGGCTTATAATCTATAAATAAACTTGATAAAATAAAAAGAGTATAAAACTATTTTAAATGTATGTGTATCTTTCCTAGATTTTTATTTAAACTAGTCCATGATAATATTAACATGCTCTTACACAGCTCTGGAAACTAAATAAATATAAGGCACATATGTAAGTAAAATATAAATGGACGCCTTGTGGTGGGAGGGAGCACTGGATGCTGTGCTGTTCAGTCTTAATGCATTTCAAATCAGACCCTCCTGTCGTGGTAGGAGTTGCTTTCCTGTCTCAGTAGCACATGCCATGAGGAAACAGCTGCAAACATTAATCATTAAAACATCTACACACCAACCACATGTCAGAGTCTCAAGATAAATTAAATTAATGCCTCTGGATTCTACTATCCTTGGCTTTTCTTCCAAATGCAATGCTCTCTTCCAATATTCTATCTTTATTGACCCTTTGGGCAATTGCTGATTCTAATCTTTTGCTCACATCTCTATTAGCATTTCTTCCTTCTGTTGATTAAAATTTCCTTGATATATTCTGGGTACTGACTGTCATTTTTTGCAAATATCATCTCCCAGTATGTCATCTGTCCATCAGCTTTGTTTCTTGCGTCCCTCATTGAACATAACTTTTAATTCTGACATACTCTAGTTGACTAATTTTTCCTTTATGATTTGTGAAAGAGGGAGCAGTGTTTATTTATAAAATTCTTCCCTCCATACCATCGCAAAAGCCTTGGTGCCCCTGTCCTTCGTACATATTTATCAAACTAGCTAGAGCAATTCTTCTATATGAATTTTAAAATAAGCTTATCATTTCCTTCAAAAAATCTTGCTGGAATTTTATTGAATTTCTAGACCAATTGTGGGAAAATTGACGTCTTTATAGTGTTAGGTCATTGCAGATATAAACAATGAGTAGCTCTCCATTTATTCAAATTCTTCATTAATGTTTTACGATTGACCTAACACATTTCTTCCCATGGTTCTTTTGTTATCTTTGTTAAGTTAGTTCATAAATATTGTAGCTCTTTTGTTAGTATTGAGAATAGGATCTTATCTTTTGTTTATAATTTCTTATTGATGATTACTATGAAAGAAACACTATTAGTTTTTGACTTTTTCTATGTCTTCTGCAACCTTGCTAGCTCTATTATTAATTATAATAATTTCTTGATTGTGTAGTGTCCTATGTAGATGATGAAGTCATATGCAAATAATATATTTTTGTCTTTTCCTTCTTATACTTTTGTAACATTTAGTACTTCAATCAGAGTCTGCACAATCATGTTGTATAGTAATGACGATAAAAGTGTCTTTTTCTGGATTCTGAAAGAAAATACTTCTAAAGTTTCTCAATTATGTTTGATGTTTAAGTTTTAGGTGGCTAGCTTTTAGAAATGAATGATACTTCTTTCTTTGATCATCATTTTCTGAAAGTTTCATGTAAATAGATATTGAAGTATGATGTTGTTTATATAGCAGATGAGACAGTCATGTGATTGTTTTTCTTCAATTCCTAATGTGCTCATCAGAGCCAGGACTAAGGCAAGGCAAGTGAGGTGCTTAGGGCACAAAATGTAAGGAGGCACTCAGCCCTGAGAGGGAACATCTCCTGAAATACTCTACCCTAGGCGCCTCCCTCTCCTCATCCTACTCCCCAACCCTGGAGGTGATTAACATAGATCTTCTGATGTTAAACTTTCTTTCGATGCCTTAAATAAGCTATAAATGATCATAATGTATTTTTAATACTCCACTTGATTTAGTTATTTAATATTTTCTTTAAAATGTTTGCATCTACTATCATAAGTTAAGTCAGCAGATAATTTTTTTCTTTTACAGTACTCATCCAGTTTTGGAATTCTACATTCTTAACGTAAAAGGATAATTTCCCTGTCATTTTTATCTTTTGGAAAAATCTGTATGTGACAGCTATCTGCTCCTCTAAACTTTCCTAGCTGTGAACATATTATGGGGGTGAGTTGGAAAAAATCATTTTATTTTATAGCTTCGAATTTCCTCATCTGCAAAATGAAGATAATAGAATCTCTCTGGTAGATTCATGGAGAGAACAAGAAATGGATTTTAAAAAGCTCACGGCACTGAGCCTGACCTAAAGTAGGTGCTTAAGTGACAGTAGATGGGCACCTACTTGAGCTTCATTGCATTTGTGGACCTTGTTTCCCCACTCCTACTTCTCTAGGTTTACTTTGTGTTATATGACTTCATACCCCAAACAGACCTGCCTCTCTTCTGGGATTCGTTTGGGGTACAAAGATATAACAAGAACCTTAGATAAGTTTGGAGATTTCAGTACAGAGGAACCTACATTCCCTTTCTCAGGTAAACCCCAGGAGAATGGCAAGATGTCCAAATAGAAATGACTGTGAGGTATGTTTAGGGGGACAGTATTTAAACAGCCTCACTGGTACATTGCTCCACTGCCCCAGTGTCACATTGTCCCGTAAGAGCAGCAGAAGTGTGCCTGCATCCAAACAAGCATGAGAATGATAAATAGAGGGCCACAGGTGGTCAAACCAAGTTTCCCACTTATAGTGTGGCTCAGATTTGGAGAACAATTCTAAATCTCAAGAGAGGCTGGAGAGTTAAGTGGGAGAGAGCTGGACCCAAAGGACCCTGGCGGTTGAATTGGAGTCTGGTTATTGGGCCAACTCAGAGAGGACCCACCTGGAACAGCACTTAAAGACAGGAAGGGATGAGGACATATCAATGTGTGCCTGCAAAGATAGCTGATGGTCCAGGATGCATGCATCCCTTGGGGCTTTGATGTTATTATAGAAGACCAGCAGCGCTTAGACATTGCTCCAAGAAAAGGACAAGAGAGAGGAAGTGACCAAAATAAATTTCTACCATTCTGAGGAAAGGGCATGAGAAAGAAATCCATAAATGACTGAACTAAAATTTTCACCAACTGGCCAGATGGAGAGTTTATAGTGAATATTCTGTATGGAAAACTGAAATTAGGTTTCCTGCACACCTGAGTTTGTGAAATGAAGTTTCTACCCACTACACACATATATCTCCCAATTAAAAAAAACAAAACAAAACAAAACAAAACAAAAAAAACTTGTCAACGATGTGGCAGTTTGGTCCATTGGAACATACTTACTAGCTGTTACGACCTCTGGCAAATTATTTAAACTCTCTTTGCCTCAGTCTCCATACCTGTAGATGGAAGTGTGAGCTTTATTTTAGCTTATTTAATAACGATATGAAGTAATGTATGTTTCACAGTATCTAGCATCTAATTAGTACTCAGTGGTTATCACTTAGTTTCCTTAAAAGAAAACATGGGGGAAAATAGCTACAGAAATTGAAAAGAAAACAAAGAACTGGAGGAAGGTGTTTGTCAGAAGGTTATTAACACTGTTAGGCTGATTGTGAGACTGGGCGTACAGTTCTCAGATGGGGAAAATTTACAGTTTGACGCTTACTACAATCAGCAAGTCTAGGTCCATTGATTAGCCATGTCTCCAGGTTCTTGCAAATGTCTTCATCTGCAGTATATTAGGCATCAGCTGTGTTAGACCTTGCTATCTCCTCCAAAGGGTAACCACAATAGGTATTGTTCACCTAAATGGACAAGGAAACCTTTCAGATCTATCCCGGTGACAATAACTATTTCCTTTAACGTGCCATTACAAATTAAGTCACATGAAAATGAGAATTGGTTCTGTGTGCTCTCACTCTTTTAGTACTTCTGAGATTCTGAACAGAAAAATTATGGAAAGTTGGCCTGACTTCATTTTTTCCTACATGTCATATGGCATTCTTGATTCAGTAATGTGCTTGTAATTAAATACCATTTAAATTTTCCCTCAACTGTATTCAGCATTTTGCCATTAGAGTTTTAAGTCATATATGGTATTCCAATGTCAAGAATTCCCTCTGGAAATGTGGTGGAAAAACTATTTGCTTTTACCTGCCTAACACCTTATGGGAATTTGTGAGTGGTAGCATAAAAGATTGGGCTAGAATTGCTTAGCAGTGGAGCCTTGGGCAGTGGTTTTGCCTTTCTTATCTATTAAAAAAAAAAGTGTAAAGCAAAGTCACCTCCAGTTACATGGAACATATATGATACACATTCTGGAATAGACTCAGTTTTAACATTCTATTCCTTTGTTCTCATAAGCAGATTCATTGTAGACCAAGAGTTCAAAAAAGAATCTCAATTTACTTTAAAGGTTATGGCTGACCAAAATTTTTACGATTCCATTAGAGACCAGCAAATGAAGTACCTTGGGAATAAGAAACAGAGAAGTATTTGGGTATAAGGGAGGTTAGAAGACAAAACATTTCAGAAGGAAAGAAATGACCTCTGAAAAAGAAATTGGAAATGTCCCAAAGGCAACTTCGATTTCCTCACTATTTACTTAGACTTCCTTTGGCTGCTTTGCAGTAGACATGAAGAGATAAATGCATATTGACTTCAAGATCAGGGCAATGGGATCCTTTATGTTTAGTTATTTCCTTATAAGTTAAAAACTAAATGCTTTGGTAAATGCTTTAAAAACAAATGGGGGTATTTCATACTCTCAGAATCAATGGTATATTTGAGCTGTGTGTGGCAAAGAATGGCCACTACTCATTCATTCATTTGAAGAGTGTCTATAAGCAACTACTGTGCATCAGGTGCTGTGCTCATCAGTGGCCAACAGAGATAAGTAAAGTTCAGTCTCTGTTCTTAAGGACCTTAGAATCTAGAGGAAGAAATCAAAGTGTAAGTAAGTGCCATAGAAATATAAACAAGAATCAAAGGTAGCTCATAAGAAATGAGTAACACTTGGAGGGAAATAGTAAAGAAGCAATTCCTGGATAAAGGAATATGGAGCTAAAATCAAAAGATGAATAACAGTTCCTCTGGAGATATTCAACAGTATTTTGACAGAAATTGCAGTTGTGAATACATTTCTAATATGGTGTAGAAGCTATGTTTAGAATACTGTAAGAGGCTTGATATTTTTAGAGCATGATGTGTAAGGTGGGAATGGTATAGTGGGAAGCCAGAAGAAACCTAAGCTAGAGTATATCATAAGTGGGTAGAAATTGACTGGTAGGAATCTCTTACAGTATTTGAACTAGACCTAAATGCCCATGAGGGGTCATGAAACATTTGAGGTAGAAAAACATGACTGGGTTTTAGCCAGCAGAGTTGTGAGTAGATTAGAAGGCAGCGATGAGTGAATGAAAGATACAAGGAGATGTTTTTGAGTATATAGAAATGGCAAAGGTGAGAAATAGAGTCTTATCTAAGAGAGTAGTAATGAAAAAGAAAACAGCAGCCTAATTTAAGACATAGTCAAGAAACAGTAGAATCTGGTGATGCCTGGTGTGAGGGGTAAGCATGACTTCCATTCTCTGACCCATTAAGTTAGTGGATTTGGTGTCATCACTTGAGAAAAAAAATAATAAGCAGAGAATGTTGAATTCGAGAGGCCAGTAGACATCCAGATATCTGGAGATAATTGAGAGAATAGCTCTAAAGAGCTTAAGAGAGGCAATTGATGTCAAGCTGTGGACAGCACCAAATTTTATATTTACTTGATACCTGCCATATAATAGTTAGCAAACTAGACTCAATGGACAAGATGAGAAATGCCCCTAGCCCCACAGATATTTGAGTCTAGGGAATTTTCAAAGAAGGCAAATGAAGAAGAGGATACTCAGTGCCCTTTGAAGAAATGCAAGGTGTGATAAGAACATAGAGAGGGTTTGTAACAAAGACTTGGTCTTGAGGAGGCATGAGGGAAGGAGAGGGGGACAGACAGCCTACAAAAATAATGAAATGAAGATGAGACTTGAAGTGTTATTAAAAATTAAAGAGTTAGTAGAAAAGATGAAGAGGACAATTTTTCAATCAGTGGAAGCAGCATGTGCAGTGACCAGGAAGCAAGACAACATGGCACTCCTGAGGAATTATGAGACATTCCATTGGATGGAATGTCAAGTCTGAGAGGACAATGGCAAGAGGTGAAGCTGGGAAAGTTAGCTCAGGCATGATCGTGGAAAGTCTGTTTTATAGAGTTTACACTTTCTCCAGTACGCAAGAGAAAGCCACTTAATGATTTTTGATTTTTAGTAGGGTAGTGATACAATCAGATTTGTATTTTAAAATCTCACTCCAGCTACTGTGTGGAGAATAAGATGTTAATTACAACAGTGAATCTGGATGTGGTTACTCAGGGCAAAGACCACAGTTCGATTCAACCCGCTAATGTGCTCTGGCCTGCAGAATGCTTTTTTAAATTATTATTTAATTCCGAATTCTTTGTAAGCATTTACAAATTGGAAACTCTCCCATAATATCAGAGTTGTAGGCTTCTTTTGAAAATAAGAAGACTTGGCAATGCCGGGACCACATTCCTGAGCTGTTGACAATTGGTGAGAGCTTGGGCTGTCAAAAAAGTGATTTCATTTTTTATTTTTTGGACAAAGTGAGAGCTTTCCTGAAAGCCAGAGTCTAAAGGAGGCATTTAGTTTGATTTTATTACTAGGAGAGAACATATAGACTAAGAATGATGAGACATTGTGTGTGCCTATCTAAACCAGACTCATGTGCCAAATCCCGTGCCCATTCCCTACTCATGGACCTTGTTCCAAGCAACTCTCCCTTTCTCATCAGACTTTCCCCCTCTATTGGACCATTGCCACTGGCATAGAAATCTGTTGTTATTTCTTTCACCCTAAAAATAACTTGATTTGATCCACTTTCTTAGAGTGAGAGACATTGCTCCAAACTCAGCTTCCCTTAACATTATTGGGAGTTAGCAACTGGCCTTCCTAGCAAGTTTTGTAAACACCTACAACCCAGGCTCAGACTATTGGTGCCCAAGGGATCTGTTTATCCTCACTGACAAGGGATAGCAACAGAAACTGCTCCCCAGCCCAAGCACATCCCTTCACAGACAACTCAGGAATAGGGACCCTGTACACTTAATGGCCTTCAGTCACTAATGTCACTCCTCTACTTTTGAGTCTTTCACAGGTTTTAAGGTGTCAGCTGGGGCTGCATATCATGGTTCAGCTGTGGAAAGATCTACTTCCAAGCTCATTCGTGAGGTTGCCAGGAGGAGTTAGTTCCTGTAGGTTACAGGACTCTACCTCAGCTCCTCGCTGGCTATTGAGCAGAGGCCTCTCTCAGTTCCTTGTCACATGAACCTCCATATAGGGAAGCTCACAATATGCCAGCTGCTTTATCAGATCAAGGAAGTGAGAAGAACCAGAGAGAATGTGTGAGCATGTGAGCAAAGCAGAGCCATCATCCTTTATAATCTAACCTGGCCTCCTCTCTAATTAATCTGTAGCCACATTTTCAACACAGCAGCCAGAGTGATTCTTTGCAAGTCAGAGCAGGTCGCTTCTTTCTTTAAAACCCTGCGATGGCTCCCATGTTACTCTGAGTAACAGCAAAAGTCTTTACAATGACTTTCCATGTTCTATAAAATCTAGCCCCTGTTACGTCTCTCATTTTGTCTCCTGCCACTTTCTCCATTGCTCAACCTGTCCCACCCACGCTAGCCTCCTGGCTATTCTTCAGACATGTTGTTGTTGACATGCTGCTGCCTCAGGGCCTTTGAATTGGCTATCTCCTCGGTCAGGAAGTTGTTCCTCCAAACTTCTGTAGTTCTGATGCACTAGCCTCCTCTAAGACTTTGTTCAAATATCACCTCATTAATGCAGAAAAACCTGGAAAACCTGATTCTAGGTATTTTCACTGTAAGCATCTTTTGCCTTATCATCTTTATCACCAGCATTTTTGCCAAGAGCATGTTTGCAACACAACTAATTTCTCATAAGGCATTTCACCATAAAAAATAAAATCATTGGTTGAGTGTTTGGTTTACTTTTAGCAGCCTTAATTTATTTAAGCTAGTTTTTAATTTGGTTTCATTTCTCCATTAATGAAGTTTTCACAGTGCTCCCATTTTTCTATCATACGAATCTCAGCCTTCATAATGGTCTATACAGTGACAAGTAGACGTAGTCATCTTAAAAATAGTGAATAAGAATAACTACCTATAAAGCTGGATTGTAAAACTACATATAAAGCCAAATTGCATAATATCCAAGAAAATAATAACATATAAGTTTGCAAATCATCAGTGAGTACTGTCATCCTTCCCACCCATCAAAACCAAAAAAAACTTATGAAGCTATAGCAAATATAAAAGAGGCAGCTATTAATTCACAACAGTTTTCAAAAGCATTAATCATTGATTCTTTAGTTGGAATCTGAGAAATCTCTTAATGAAGGAACTGTAGTGGAAAATTAAAAAGTGTAATACTGAAAGAGTAGACAAATTAATAAGGAAAGAAAATAGTACAAATAAAAGACTATGAAGACAGTGTGTTTTCATTTCTGCAAGTCTTTTTAGTTTTGTTATTAATTTTTCATATTTAATTGTGCCCTTTTTAATGTACTTCTTTTATTTTTTGTTATTTTATCTTTTATGGCGAAATTGCCTTAGGGTCAATTAGTTGTACAGTCAAAATATTTGCAGTGAAAATGCTTGTGGCCAAAATTTTTACAGCAAACATGCTTACGACAAAAATACCAAAAAACCTACACCTGTCCCCAGAGCTCCTGATTTATCTTCCTTTAATTTTTTTCTATAAAATTTCTAACATACTAGTCAATTACTTTATTATGTAACCCTATAATGTTGCTCTCATAAGGACAGAGATTTTATCTGTTGTTTATTGATGAATTCCATGAGCCTGGAAAATAATAGGTTCTCAAATAATATTTCTTAAATAAATGAGTGAATACGTAGAATTTGGCTGAGAACTAGCTTTGTACAATACCCATATTTAAGTGACTGGAAGAGAAAAAGGAACCTCGAAAAATTTAAATGGAGTGTTGAATAGCTCTTGGGCTCTACTTTACATCCTACTGGTCCACTTTCTTAATCTTGTCATTTTTGGAGTAATCGGCTGAACTCAAATGTAATTTGGAAGCATCTTGTCACAGCTGTACCACATAACTGGGGATTTTTACTGTGGGGATTTGCTGCCATCAGCAAGAAGGGCACCTGCAGGAATCCAGTCAGCTATTCTCCCACTCACGGAAATGCAGAAGTGCAAGATTTTTAACAACCCAGGAGCAATCCTTGATCTGTGGGGGATGGGATACAGTGGCTAAAAGCTCCCCTCCCACGAAACTCAAGAGGAATATTCTCAAGTGCATTTTCCTAGATTCTTAGTTCTTAGCATGCTGGTGTCCCACGGCCTACAATTGTGATTGTCTTCGTTAAGGCTGCACCCATGGATCAGCTTTTTCTTCTTCTCCGTTCTACTCTTCTTACTCACCCACTCACGTTCCCTGGAATCACTTCCTGAAATGAACTCTTGGCACAAAAGCCCTTTTTTTATAATTTTTTAAATAGGAGGAGGCTATGTTAAGACATGTCAAAATGAGACAATCAATAAAAAATAAACCCACAAATAATCAAGAAAAGGTTGATGAACAACACTCTCAAATATGACGTAGAAGTCAGGAGAGATTAGGAAGTTTAGAGACTACTGCTACTCAGTCCCCTGGAGAGGTGGGTGGGAAAGCAATAGGAAAATAGATTATGAAGTAAAAGAAGGTAACAAAATGTAGGCGTTAAGTGGTGACCACTCTCTTTTGAAGGAAATGGACAGAGTGAGATGACAGCTGGAGGGACATGCAGGGTACAGTGAGAAAAGACAGATGTTCCAAGAAATAAATACAGTCCCCTGGGAACAACTTTTGCAAAGGCAGTAAGTTATAAAAGTGAGAAGTTTCAAGTACAGCAAACAGGCTGGCTGAGCATATACTGTTATGATGGTTACACATGGCACTGGAGACGTGGTAGAGCCAGGCTGTGATGGCTTGCCAATGGTGGCCCAATCCTCTGACACCATTCAATTAGCTTTTTTTTATCAGGAGCATTTAAGTTAAGGAAGGAAGAATTAGTGACATTATCATCCTGGCAAAATCAACAATAATTCCTCGGTGTCATCTAATTCGTAGTCCATAATTAATTTGACCCAACTGTCTCAAAAACATTTTTTACAGTCTGTTTGTTTGAATCAGAATCTAAACAAAATCAATACTTTATAATTGGTTATTAAGTCACTTGTCTTTTTTGTTTAGAGAAGTAGCCCCCCTTGCATTTTAATGTTTTTCATGACATTAACTTGTTGTAAAAATTGAATACAAACATTTTAAAGCCTGACTAATGAATAGTCAGACAAGATTGATTTTGTAATTTTTTCTTTTCAGAAGTTATTGAGGTTTTCTTTACTAACCAAACATGGTCATTTTTTTGTAGATGATTAATGGACCTGGGGAAAGGTTTTTCGTTTTGTTTTGTTTTTTAATATTTGGACAACCACATTAATGCTTTTACACTTCTATCAGCCCAACATCTGCAGGATGTGTGAGCAAAGGAAAAGGTGAACTTCAGCATCAATAAAGGAGCCCGTACCTGCCCTAAATCAGCACCATCTGTGTGCTGCACAAGCATTCCTCTGTTTGTCAAGACCCTGAAGCTAATTGTCACCAAGTTCTCCATGTCATAGGATTCCACATTTTTCTTCAGATTTTGTCGAATGTACTCAAGATGCCTCCGTTGATACAGGAGAAGACCAGGAGGATGAAGTGGATCGTGACAAAAGTGAGCTAAATAGCTCTTATCTCACACTTTGCCACAAATAATTTTAGAGAGGATTGCTATGCAAGTAATGAGGAAAATGAATCCTTAGTCCGGAAGGATCTCTCATACTGATTGGCAGACAATATAAACTTTCTCTCTCAGTTTGGCAAATAGCCCCACTGTGTGACATTCTCAGGTAAACCCAAAAACAACTAATGGCAGATGTTTCAGGCCATTGTCAGCTAAACTGGCAGCTCATTGTTCCTGCTCCTTCACCAGCACATCCACAAACCATGGTGTGGCATCCACTGGCAAGGTGTCACATGCTCCTCCTCTCGTCCAGCGCCATCCCAGGCGAAAGCACATTGATCAAACCCAGACTATTCTGACTCACCAGAGTCATCGGTTAACGTCTCCTAGAGCGAACATTCTTCTGAATCTTCTGATTATATCATATCAGCTCAAATTTGCATTCAGTTCCTAGTAATAGAGAGCAGAAATTCCACTGGCTTTACAAAAATAAAAGTGTGCTTTTCTTTTCCAAGTAAAATAACTCTGAATTAGGAAGGACAGCTATGGCAACTTCAGAGTACCACTAGAAGAACAGGGTTCTTCTATCTTTGTCATTATAAACCAAGGTTTTTCAGCACTGCAAGTCCTAGAATTTCCGGAGTTTCTCTTTTCCCTTTAACTCTGACTTGCAAACCAGACAATGATTTTTCTGAGCTCACCTCATTATTATGAAATTTAGCCAGTAGGCACCATATCAAGGTACAAATATTCTGTTTGCCAGCTTCTTCACCTAAGGCCACATGCTCGTTTAGCTTATTATCTGCCTTCCAAATTATTGCTGACAGTTTTATCAAATGTCTCATTGATGCATAAATTGGATGCTATCTTTGTGGCCTCAATAACAGTTTCCTTGCCATTCTCTACCCAGTCACAAAGTCAATATCACATATATTGTTTCTTTTTTCCTCTCAACAACTTGCTTTCAGATACAAATGGGCTAGCTATGCCGCTGTTATAAATGACCTCAAAGATGCTGAGTCTTATAATCACAAATTTTACTTTTTTCTCAGCCTAACCATGCTGAGGCTCAGCTACACTTGTTCTTCATCTCAGGCCCCAGACTAAAAGAGCAGTTCCTATCTAGGATATTACTGGGTACAAGGCAGAAGAAAAAATAACAAATGTGATGGCTCTTAAAGCTTTTGCTAAATAGTTGAACACATCATTTCTGCTCACGTTTCATTGGCCAAATCCTCATGTCAATGGAGTAGAGAAATACAATCTTCCCATAAGGAAGAAGACCATGCATTACATATCCAAGCTTAAAGTCAACGGGGCAGAATGCATAATCCTTTCACATGGAAGGTAAAGCAGATACAGTAAGCTTGCTGTGACTATTCTCTTGGCCTTTGCTATTTCAGCATACATCAGCCTCACATCCAGCTGCCAGCATGCAGCCTTCCCTGTCCATGTTTAGAACAGGCCCCTAATGCCAGGGGATTAATGCCTTCTCCCACTGTTCTCAACCTGTCAACACTCCAGCTCCCTCATCCCTCAGATAGGGTAACTCTGAAGATGAAGGTCTATGCCAGGGTAGGACTGGACTTGCTTTTCATTCCCATCTTAGTATTTTCTGTGATCACTTCCCAAGCAAACTACCTGCACTTGCATCCTTGCTTCAGGGTCTCCTTCTGGGAACCTGAACTAAAATGAAAAGACAGAAAATATTTAGAGCAATGATACAATCTGCCACAAAGAGAAGAATGGCTTTGGGCAGTAATTAGCAGTCTCTGCCAGAAATTCCATCATAAGAATGGATCCACCCACCTTTTCCATGCTTCTGTCCTCAAATCTGTTCATCTCTGGGTCAGACCAGAAACATTGTTTCCCAGAAGGGATAAGGACTCTGCAATAGATTATTTTCTTCCACTTCTGGACCACAGGAAGCAAGAGCGGTCATTTACTCTAAACAGACTTTACCACCCTGCCCTTCATAGGACCTCAGGATGTTTACACAAGAATTCCCTTTATAGGCACATATGCTCCCTGCCCACAGTACTGAGCTGTCTGTACCACGTGGGGAGGGTGAGAGCAGGTGCACCCAAATCCTTTTCTGCGACTCTCCCTCGCCTCTCGTAACACAAAGCATATCTTGTCTACAAAATCTTGTCAGTGCTATCCTGCATGAAACAAGCCTCACATATATATAAAGCACTTTCTCTATACACATATGCACACATACATACTAAAGCAGAGACATAATAATTCAGTTTTCTTTTTTTTGACAAACAAAATAAAAAGCCTAAAAAAATTACCTCTCTAAATTCTATCTCCCTCTCCTTCTTTCTCTCTCTACCCTCCTCTCTTTCTCTTACACACACACACACACACAACTACCCTTCAACGAGCCAGTTTGATACCAGTCATTTTACCACTTGAAATACTTTGAAGTTAGTAAGTGTGATAGCCTATGATTTAGTATCATATATTTTATAGGACAGTGTAAAATACAGCTAAATTTGCCTCTTACAGTCTAAAATGTTTTCTTCCCTTCAGAGAAAAGTAAATATAAAAAATTTTTTAAAAGAAAACAAGAGCAACCAAGGAGCCAGTTTGATACCAGTCATTTTACTACTTGAAATACTTTGAAGTTAGTAAGTGTGATAGCCTATGATTTAGTATCATATATTTTATAGGACAGTGTAAAATACAGCTAAATTTGCCTCTTACAGTCTAAAATGTTTTCTTCCCTTCAGAGAAAAGTAAATATAAAAAATTTTTTAAAAGAAAACAAGAGCAAGAGCAAAAAATTCCTATTAAATGCTGTCCAGAAACCAGGAGTTCATTATAAAATGTTTTGAAATCCATTAATTTAACTGATCACTGTATATAAGCCCAAAATGTAGCTAAAATAAAATTAGAGAGAGTTAATCTTATTTTCTAATAAAAAGGCACATACTTTTGCCTTCGAAGAAAAAATTTTCTCAGATTTTTCATGCAATATTTCAACCGTCTTATATTTTCACCTCTCTGTATCCTATGTGTCTTTCCTTCTGTCTGTCCTGTTGTCCTTGACGTAGCTGCTGATGTAATGTTAATTTTCCAGGCCCTAGTCCCTGCACATGGAAGGGGAACAGTATAAGGATTCATGTTCCCCCACCCCAAGTTCAGACAAGCTCAGGGGTGGTGGGAGGAACCTGCACTTTCATTTGCATATGACCCTTGATGAGGTCAGGGATCAGTTATTATTTCTTTGAAGAGATGTCCTCAGAGGGGAAAAAATAATAGAGTGATATGCCAGAGACATTTGCAGATTGATGACACAGAGCTAGAGCTTACAGAATCTGGACATTAAAAACTACCATATCCCTTACACTAAGGCTACCAGAATTTAGGAATCTAAGAGAGGTAAAATTAACAATTAAAAAATGAGCGATATGGCATAAGACTTGCAACTTTTTAATTTTACCAAGTGAAGACATTAAGAAAAACCAACCAACAAACAAATGCCAATAATTAGTGCCACTATTTAAAAGAGCAGAACATTTGAATATCCCCTTCTAAATGACGATATATTAGTTTATAAGAACTGATCAATATGGTCCTTATTTTCCTTCAGGTTGACATCCCTGGACTGTTGAAAACTCCATGCTGGTCTCCCACTCTATTCTGAGGCCTGATGTTAGGGAAATATCACTTCAACGATCCCTCTTGAAAAGCTCTTATCTCCTTGGCAGTGTTTTTGATGAGCTTCAGATGGCAGATAGTTCAGCACTGAAGCTTCTAGTTCATATCTGAACTGCATGAATTTTTAAAGTAGCTAAGTAGTTTGGCTATGGCCTCCACTGATAGATTTATAAGAATTCATATTCTAATGCCAATGCATGTAATTCTTAAATTATCTGTTGATAGGTGTCTGCACATGTGTGCATAGAATGAATTTTTAAAATTTCACTGAGATAAGTGTTTTACTATAAAAAATTACAGAAATTTATATGAATCTGTGAGCTATATTTCTGAAATTTATATGAATCTGTGAGCCATATTTCTGCATCTCTATCTCTCTATTAAGCAAAATGTATTTAAAATACAGTTGGTTTTTCTCTGCCAAAAGAATCTGAACCAAAGACAAGGTGAAGGGAATTGCTATTTGGTCAAGCATCTTCCTTGAGGACAAGGCAATATATACCACTCATTTTGATGAGTCTGGAAAGGACTCTGTAAAAGACCGAAGGAAGATTTTTATCAGGAAACTAAGGGGCTTTGCTGATTCTTTCTATCGGGTAATTTTTTATTTTTCTCATTTAAGAAAATATCCATATTTTCAAATAATATATGTTAAAGTATGTAGAAAGTGAAAGAAAGTCTAAAATCTGCATTAAAATACTTCAGCTATGTAAAAACAAACAAACAAATAGAAGTATAAATGAGGCAAAAGTGGCAAAATATCAGTAACCGTTGAGATGAAGTGACAAGCAAATGGGAGCTCATTATGTTACCTTCTCTAATTTTGAGACTGATCCTAATGAAATTTTAAACTAATAATTAAAAGGAAAGAGTATAAAGAAAAAGGAATTTATGTTATGTTGGGTTGGGGCAAAGGGATTGGAAAAGTCAGATTATAAGACTCTTTCAGAAGCAAAGACATTGAAGCCTAAACAAATGGCCCATATGCTATTTGTAATGTACAGGTTTAAAAATCAACTAACCTGCTATGATTGTAGTAAAGATTGGCTCTCAGGAGAGAATCATCAATGAATGCTAAATCTAGAAGGAGATTTCTGATGGAAAGCAAGATATTTGCCTGGTCTTAATGTGTCTCCCCATAGATGACTTATTAGTTGCAAGAGGAAAAAAAGAAATCCTAAATATACAGTGGATAAATTGGATAATACCTTGACCAGGTGATCACAGCTAATGTCAAATGGACATCATGTGCCTCCAGGTGTGATACCCTGAGACAGGCACATGACGTATGAGGACTTATATGGACAAAGGTAACATCCAAGGGATATCGGTACAAAACTGTAGAAGAATCTTAGGACCTTAAACAACCATATGAGGAACCACCTTACTGGCTATAGACCATCTCCATATGAGGAACCACCTTACTGGCTATAGACCATCTTAGAACTTTCATTATATGTAATTTTTTTTTTAAGTTTAGAAACAACTAAAACTTAACTTGGATACTTTAAAGCTTTCTGAACCCTCGATTCAGAGAGACTATTAAGAGCAATTGCAGGGTGTTTAGAAAGATAAGAAACTAGAAACTCATATAAGAACATGTGGCATGTTCTCAGAGTTATTTCATTGCTATAAATGCTTTTATTATTAAACAAGAAAAATAACACAAATAAGAAAATAAATCGATTTAAGAAGTTACGTGAAGAATAATAAAACAAATCTAATGAAGTACAGGGAATTAATAAAGTTAAAAGCAGAAGATAAATAATTAAAAGAAATAGACTGCATAAATCAAAGAGCAAGTTCTTGAAGGAAAATAATAAATTTTTCTGACAAATATAATCTCAAAAAGAAATTGGAAAACAAAATTTCACAAAATTAAATTTGAAAATATAATTTAACCAGAGAAATGGGTATCATTTTCAAAGTACACGAAAATAACACGTTGCTAATTCTTACACATAATTGTACACAGATAAAATATGAAACAAATAACTATTGAAGAAATGTAAAAAATTACCAAAGAATAAGTTTCATAAAAAAAGATGTAGGCTCAGGTATGGTTTTACAGATTAGTTATTTCAAAGTATTAAGAAACAGAAAATTCTAATATTATATAAATTTTTTCCATCATTGAAAACGATGAAAAGCTTCAAGCTCATTTTATGTAATTAGCCAAATCCTAAGACCACAACAGAGAAGATCAAAATATAAAATTCTAAAATAAAGTATAAAATAAAAACAAATTTCATGTGATTGTTTCATAATATATTTATAATGTGAACTTTTTCAGTATAAATGCAATACCTCGATAAAAATATAACATATAAAATATAAATCTCACTTATTGATATAAAATCTAAGCTTTTAAATAATAGTTGAATGCAGTAGTTTATTAAAAAGTGATACACCATGAGCAAGTAGGACATTATTTAAAATAATATCCTTGCATTATGATTTCTTAGTAAAAAATATAATTTATCACATCAAATGAAAAACCATGTAATAAGTTAAAAAGTCAGTTGGTGAATATCAATACATTACACACAAAATCTTGAACTAGCAATAGAAGGAACATTTATCTAAGCCTAACTTAGCATAAGAATAAAATACCAGAAACATTATCATTAAAATAAGGAAAGAGACAAAAATTTGAACTATTGCTACTACCTTTTCTTAAAACCTGTTTTGAAAGATTCAATCAATAGCATAAAACAAAAAGTGTAAGTATAATGTTTAACAATTGCAAAGAAGGAGATACAATTATTATTCATAGTTGCTATCATTTGACTAAAAAAATGAAAAGAATCAGCTAAAAAACCTTATACAACTAATAAAAATGCCCAGAGACAAAGTAAATATGTAAAAACCAATAGCTGCAGTGGAAAATGATTACTTTCACAATGAAAACAAAGTATTTAATACCTAGAAATATGCTCAGCAGAAAAACATGGGCAAAAATATTTTATAAGAGACATAAAATTTGTCAATATGTACAACATTCTGGAATGAAAATAAATTCTCGCCAAGCAAATTTAAAAATGAATACAATGTCCATAAAAAGAAAAAAAAAATCTCAAGTTGTTTGCTTTGGGCAAATTGATGATAAAATTTCATTTTAAAAAATGTAAAGATGACACTTGCCAAGAATATTTTGAATAAATAAGGAATATTAAAAAGCAATTTCTTAACCAAATATGAAAATACACATAAAGAGAGTATAATTAAAGCTGTGGTATTAAAGTGGAAATAAGCATATCAAAAGAAAATAATTTAAATGCCAGAAAATAAAACTTTTTATATAACAGAAGACTTTCAAAGGCAACATTTTACACCAATAAATAGTAATTGGACCACTCGTTAACTATTTTGGGAGAAAAATAAAAATCTGATGCCTTCCTCATACAAAATACCAAAATATATCTGGATTCCAGATGTATTAAACAGATAAAATATTTTAAAACAAAGCCTAAACATGAGATGGTGTTCAAAGAGTAGATATTTAAACATTTCTCTTATAAATTCTAACAGAAATGGTCAAAAATATATAAAAATAAAATAGTTAAAAATAAAAGCAACATATCACTGCTAGAAACAAGAAAAATGTACAACCATATGTCAAAAACTTTTAAGCTACATGATAATAGATTATCGGAAGGGCAACAAAATTCTTATTTCCTTGTAAGTGAAGTCACCTAAGGAGTAATTGGAGGATATAGCTAAGAAATCCAAGTACTTCTCTAAGCTTGGAGTAAGAACTATGGGGCAGCCTTGAAAAACTTGCAAAAATGTCCATGGCATGTACCTGCCAGCCCTGTTCCCTTGGTAGCTGCATGGAGTTCTCAATGCAATATGAAGTTCCACAGTGAAATCAAGTGCCACTACAGTCATGGCTTCTGAATTCAGCTCCTGCCATCACATTGCCACATCGCCATCTTCTAGATTGGACAAAAGTGTTCCAGAGAAATAGACATGGGGGTCTGTGTGATGCGGGGTGGGAAGATTCCACTGACTTCTAGTCATCTCTAGTCCTGTGTCTTGTGTCCGGCGAAATCTTTCTTTACATTTAGTGAACTTGTACCTTTGCTTGTTGGAACCTCATGTCACTAGAAGCCTGGCAAAGAGACTGAGAAGAATTAGGGGCCTCGTGAGGGTCTGAGAGCAGCTCCACATCCCTGGCCTCACAAAGGCACGGGAGAACCATGGACCCTTTTCTATAGCACACAGAAGGCCCAGCTGAGTGGACCATGTCTGACTGCTGAGAGGAGCAACCTGCATGGACCAAGTGACTGGAGTCTGGCATCTAGCATAAGACACCTGGACAATTCACAGGCATCTACAAGGATGGGGTACGTGCTTGAGAACTGTACAAGTTACATCAGTAGTGAAAGGCCAGCAAAGAAGCAATAATCCAGCAATACCAGGGCTACCGCATACAACATGGTACACACACGACACATGTACACACATACATCTGAACATGATATTCGTAAGCCCATTCTTTCTGGATATAGAAGAGATAAGGATAGAATATGACTGAATTATACTTCTGGATTTACTGAAAAACCACTGGTTTGAACAGAGAGAAACTTGCACGTGGATAGATTTGATTGTCTGCTGCTAGGCAAGCTTGAGGTTAAAAGTCAGAAATTAAAACCTGGGTTAAGGAATAAATTCTACTTTTACATTCCTGAGTCTGTGACTGAGAAACCCATGCCTATTATACTTTAAACGAATCAGTTGTGTTCTTGCTTGGCAACCATTGATAGCTTCCCTGTTGTATTTCAAATGAAATCCAAACTCATGGCCCGTAAGACCCCATATAGTTTTCTTCCAGTTTACATCCCTTAACTCATCTCTTCTCTCTCTCCCTTCTATCCATGATATTCCAGCAGCACAGACCTTCCTTCTCCTTGAACAGAGCAAGTTCTCTTGTCTGAAGTCTTCTTACTTGCAGGGCTCTTTGTCTGAATGGCAGCTCTTCTGCTTGGAATGCAACTTATTATTTTTTTAACTTCCTTTGTATTCATTAATTCTCAACTCCAATGTCACATTCTCAGAAAAATTCTATCTGACTTCCTAACTAAAATAATATTCTATTATGTCCCCATATGTATTTTCTTCATAATGTTTTATAGACCAAATTCTGTATTTATTTTACTTGTTCATTGTTTATTATCTGCCTCCTCCCATTGAATATAAACTTCCTGAGGGCTAGGGCATCATTAACTTTTTTTTTTTTTTTCCCATTGGGAATCCTTACTTTTAGCATGGTGCCTAGGGTATAGAATATATTCAATAAAGCTTTTTTGATTAAATTAATAAATTATTTAAAAATAATACTGCAGAAGAATGTGTGCAGACAAAGAGAAATATTCATGATATATGAAGTGAAAAAAGCAGATTATAAATGAATGGCCTCAATTTTGTAAGTATCTGTGTATGTAAATACATAGCTGAATTACCCTCCCTCCTTCCAATTTATAAAACCTTGGAAATGTACCAAAAATTAATGGCGATTATTTTGAGGTACTATAGTTACAGATCATTTTTATTTCTTCTTTTATACCTCACTGAATTTTCCAATTTCTTAATCCTATACATACACACACATTTTTTAAAGTATTAAATAATATCTCAAATTTAGTAATTATCTGATAGAATTTAATTTTTTGAGTCTTTTTTCTCCTTTATCTTTTTAGCCATTTTTAATGCTACCTAAGAATGAGGAGATCACCGTAGAAACAGCATTCTGGGTTGAAGTCCATCTACCTCCTAATGAGCATGATATGGGGCAAGTTACTCAACTTTTCTGAACTTTAATTT
>NW_006431210.1:5209156-5209630 GCF_000325575.1 Pteropus alecto
AGAGTGTTGAATTAAAACTCTTACAAGAGATGATGTAAAAAGAACTTCCCAGTATGCCTGTCATTAAAAAACAAACAAACAAACAAACAAAATAAACAAACAAAAACACCTGGGGAAAGAAAAGTTGTCGAGTAGCTGCCTTCTACTTTCCTTTCTCATTTTGCTTTTACTTACCGTTCTTTTCCTTTTCTCTTCCTATTTGATCTGCTCCTCATCAATTCTGAGATTATGTCAGTGTCTTCTGGATATGGAATTCTTGCTCATTTCTTTGAAAAGGCTTGTCTGCTCAATAAAAATTGGACTAGATTGACAGGGCCAGGAAAATCCAGCAGCTTCAGGATATTCTGAGTTCTGTTTCTAAATTATTACCACCATTTTTTTTTTTCCTCTCACTGTTTCGTTTAGAGTTTTGAAACTCTTGGCACCTTGGGGGAAACAGGCAACCTTTAGGCTAGAATTTGAAAAGCTTAGGGA
>NW_006431210.1:5209650-5223286 GCF_000325575.1 Pteropus alecto
AAAGAAAAATATCATATAAATAATATTCTACATTGCCTTTTCCTAGCCAAAGATGAGGTCGGAAACTTCAAAATTGGAGATTCAAAATATATTTGGCATATACCCTGATGGGAGTGGGGGTGGAGAGACGGATCTAATTCCAAACAGGAAAAAAAATAAATAAGTTTGAGTTTATTTCCTAACCGACTCAGGAGAGATTTAAAAGTTGAAATGTTATAATTCGGTTGGCTTCTCTCAGTAGCACCAAGCATTTCCATTTCACGTGGGAAGAACAAAATGAGGCTAACAATTCGAGATTAAATGAAAACAGGTGGGATGGAGAGGTACATTTATATTTTACCACCTAGAAGAGTATTTTTCTCTCATGGTTTTATAGGCTTGGGGGCTATTGAAGTAATAGCAGCATCTATAAATTGAATCAGCATTCATTAAACTCGGAGAAATTTGGTTAGGAAAACAGCCTAGGTGGAAAACAAGCCCTTTGTTTTTTACGATTTTAAAATAGGAAGCATTCTAAGCTTTAAACATTGTGGCGGGAAGAAGCTAACTATAGAAATTACCTTAGTGTGGGACTGGACTTCGAGGAGATTATGCTTCTCTAAAGAGAAGAACATATTTACAGCAGAAGACTAAGGTTAGACAGATATTTTATTTTCTTCAAACCCCGAAACAATAGCTTTAATGTGCTTCCTCTCACCCTTATTTCATTATATCTCCTCACCACCAGCAACAGTTCTTCCCCTGCCTGATTCTTATTCAGTTTCATAACTCTTCTCAGATGACTCCAACATATTTCACTCTGCAGCCTGATGCTGCTAAGGATACTGCCATATGTTCAGAAGCAACAGATTATTATATAATCATAACTGTACACAGCACAGCAGGATCCTGTCTCTAGAAAACAACACTGAAATATCCACTTAAAACACAAATTCACTCTCTTTTCATAAGAGACTGGTCTTTCTGGCCTGTAACGTCCTCCCAGAATAAAAAAGTCACTCTTCCAAAGCCCATTTTAAACTGGTTTCAGTTCACAAAACCTGTAAACCTGTCCCAAGCTCCAGGAGCTATGCTAAGTACCACACGTGATATAAAGGAGAAAGCGGGGAGGAAACTGTCAACCTCTTTGGGGGATTTTTGTATCTTACCTTGTTGACACATCATTTGCTGTTGGTTAAACTGAGTTATAGAGGATAACTATTTTTTATATGCTAGTAACCTAAAATTTGAATCCAGATATGTATCATTCTAAAGCCTATGATTTTCCTATTGTCATAAAGTTAGAGATGACTCAGAAGGAATAAATATTTATGCTAGAATCAGTCAAAATTCTACTCATTAGAAGTAATCTTGGAAAGAGAGAGTACTGTATTAATTTGGAAGAAATCTTTTGATAATCTCACCCCACCACACACACCTG
The DNA here is from genome assembly GCF_000325575.1 of Pteropus alecto. Taxonomy (NCBI): domain Eukaryota; kingdom Metazoa; phylum Chordata; class Mammalia; order Chiroptera; family Pteropodidae; genus Pteropus; species Pteropus alecto. The sequence goes on from NW_006431210.1 coordinate 5,211,071, forward strand.
TGATTCATCATGAACAAGAAAAGGAATTTGTGTTGCTTCTAGGAGAGAGAAGAAATAAGGGTGAGCAGAAAACCTCTAAAATCTTCTTTAGACGACCCAGTGACTATGGGTCAGGTATCTGTGAAAACAGCTGAAAAACTTGAGCTTCGAGTCATGGCTACCTACATAAGAGAGATATAGTTTATGTAGATCCAGGAATTAGAGTCAGGGAGGACTCTACTGGTATGTGAATTAGAGTTATATTTGATCAACTCTTTTTGATGCTTGGTCTTCCTTATTCCTGTTTATGAAGAAATTCCCACCTTCCCATAGAAAACATAGCTATTCAGACAATAGCTGTGTGGCAGAGGAACCTGAAAACTAACTCTAAAGGAGTAAAATTAAATTCTGCTTTCTTAATAAATGACCTTTTTAGGTCTGAATGTTCAATGTGTGATTAAGGTCAGATTGTAGCAGGAAAACCCAATACCACCAGATGAACTTTATCACACAAAGAATGTTCAGGATCCCCAAATTAGAAGAATATTGGTACATCATCAGGATCAGGAACTGAAGCAATTATGTCTTTATTACCTACTAAAATCAGAATGTTCTTATTCAACAGTCTAATAAAAAGAAAACTTCTGCTAAAATTAGCTCAATGCTTTAAAAAAAAAAAAAGTTTTTCACAGTGATCTCAGACTTAGTCTAATTTGGACAGCACACTGAGAGGCCCCAGTCCAGTAGAGCCTAAAATCTCAATCCCAGAGCCAACATGGACACTCATAGTTTGTTGTATTCAGTATACTATTGCTTCTCCCATAAGGCTGGTACATTATCTGTAACAATTAGCTTAAGGCAAGGCCAGGAACATCTGTTTAATCATCAATCCATGCATGATACCATCATTTCTGTTTTTATCCAAGAATCCCTGGCAAAATTGTAATGTCTTGTTTTTCCAATGCCATGCCTTTATTTGATATAGTTTTCCAGTTAAATAATGGAGACACGAGAAGGTCAAGAAAGTTCTCCCAGTTGAAGGGTTAAGGTTATTCCAATTGTACCTAATCTTTATTATTTCAGAGAGCAAAATAAAAAATGCTTAGTGTGAAATCATTAATCAAAAAGAAGTGAGTGCTCACTACTCAATGGAATTAAATGCACCAACATGATTGCCTTTTCTAAATAAGCGATGTTCTAGTCAATTATTACTTATAACATGGTCCCTTTAAATAATTAAACTATATTTCCAGTTTTTATGTGCTATTTGTAGAGGAACAATGAGATCTTTAATCATAAAATTCCATGCTTGAATTTTCACATCTTTAGAGGAAAAAAAACAATGTTCTAGAGTAGATAATAAAAAAATCAAAGTGTTTCCAAATGTATATATAATTTTATACATGTATACATTATATATTTTTATGCATAAATTATATATGCATATACATAATTTTTTAAAGAACAAATTACCCATTTCTGTTCCCTAGATTCAGCATACATTCTCTGCAGGGCCATGTATATCTAACAAAATAAGCACTCTATCCACACTCTATTTAGCACCCTTGTGCTGCCAATCCAAATAGAATAAAAATGATATTCTATCTCACTGTGGAATTGAGTCACAGACTCACACAATGGGAGAATGAACATGCCAGAGATAAACACGGATGTTATAGACTGAACTGTGGCCTCCTTCCAAAAAAATCACATGTTGAAGCCCTAACCCCCAATGTGACTGTATTTGGAGATGGAGCCTTTAAGGAATTAATTAAGATTAAATGAGGTAATAAGGGTGGAGCCCTATTCCAATAAAGAGTGTTGTCCTTATAAAAAGAAATGGTGGGGTGGGGGAAGGCACTAGGGATGCACATATTCAGAGGAAAGGCCGTGTGAGGACAAAGCAAGAAGTCAGCTATCTGCAAGCCAAGGAGAGAGGTCTTAGGAGACACCCAACTTGCCAGTACCTTGATCTTGAACTGCTAGTTTCCAGAACTGGGGGAAAATAAATTCCTGTTGTTTTAAGCCACCAAGCCTGTGTTATTTTGTTTTGGCAGCCCTAGCAAACTAGTAAACCAGGCCTTACCAATAAGAATGCCACTGTGTTCTAATATTGCCATCAAGATTACTATTTCAAATTCAATTAGCTTTATTTCCCTAATTTATTTACCCTTCAACCAATACAAATGCTTTACTAGATGCTAGGATCAGCACTGGATCTGATCAAAAATATGCTTGCTCTCATGAAACTATGAATGAGGGACAGATAATAAATGGTTGAACAAACAAGTAAACAATGTAATTTCAGATAATGGTAAGCGCTGAGGAGAAGTTAGATATGACAGAGGGATTGGCAGAGGATCTGCTTTAGGAAGGTCAACAATCAGGAAGGCGTTGTGGGAAGGTGATATTTGAGTTGAGACTTACAGGATGAGAAGGAGCTAACCAAGTGAGGAGCTTGGAGAGAAATTTTTCAGACAGAGGAAACAGCAAAGGCAAAGCCCTAGTGATGGGAATGGGCTTGGTTTGCTTAAGACTCCGAAAAATGGCCAGTGGACTATATTATGAGCAAAGGAAAGAATGGTATGATGTATTTGAAGAAGAGGCTTGGGCCTACAGTGTTACATGGAGTGAGTGTTAAACGTCTAGAAGGGGTCCATTGTCCATTTTATAGAATAGTTTCTGATACAAGACTATACTTTCAGTTTCTGCTCCTTCATGATATACTGTCTCTGGGCTTCTGTGAGTCTATGCTTGCCTTGCTCTTCTATTAAACCACTGTCTGATCCCTTTAAATCACCTGCTTGGCCCTTCTCTTTTCTACTAATAGGGTAAATATCTGAGTGTCCCATGCCTTGTATGAGCCTTTCTTCTTTTCTCTTTTTGTTGCTTATTCAGGCTCTTGATATCACAGTGGTACTTGAAATCCACTCTTACATGTTTAATATGCATTGTCTATTATAATGGACTAAATGAGCTGTTAATTCCTACCTCCGACCTATTCTTCACCTAGTTTTCTCCATCCCATGTAAGGACAGCCCTTCCATCACTTACTTGCTCAAGTAAGGGAAGTAACCTCCAAAATACATCTCAGATCCATCCACTTGTCTTCACCGAGTCCAGTCACTGTGTCCCCTCACTGTAATTATGGCAATAGCTTCTTAATCTTTTATTTTCCATCTTTACCTTTCCTGCCACCTGTTCTTCAACCAGTGAGCAGTAATCTTGTAAAAACATGAGTCAGATTATGTCAGTCCCTCCAATTGCACTTAAAGCACAATCCAAGAAGTCAGTCCAGGTGAGACATGGCTTTGCCTCCTCACACAAGTTCATCTCACACCGTTTTCCTGCTTGTCCACCAGGCCCCATACACTGACCTCACTCCTTTTCCTGCAACGCACTTATTGTGGACCCGCTGCACCACTGTTTCCTCTACTCAGAATGGTCTGTCTCCAGATTCCTATGTGGATGTCTACAAAGTCTTCTTAGAGAGGGTTTTCCGTGTCCCCCAGTGAAAAGTGTTTCTTCCCCCATCCTCGGTTACTCTCAATCACATTACATTGTTTATTTCCTTCTTTGTATTTTCCACAGTATGAAATAATGGTGTTTAGCTGTTTATTATCTGTCTCCCCTTAGCAATACTTAAGCCTCATAAGGGCAGAATGTTTGCTTATTTTACTTCCTGCTATAGCCCCCACAAGTAAATGAATGGAATCTGTAGTCCCTTTTTGCTAATTAGAGGTTTTGTTTCATAGGATTTCCAAGGAAGCTCTTTATTATATATCTGTGATAAGAATGAAATAGATAGCTAGACCTTCCCTCACTGCCAAGAGTTTTGCTGATGGAGGTGAACTATGGGTTCTAAAAACGTATGCTTAACAGGACACCATGCTATCAAATACTTATTGTGCTTCTGTTTTGTCTAGAGTGATTTACTCTGTATCATGCAAAAAAATATCTAATTTTCTTTTTCTTTTATTTGCTCTCAAGAAGGGCGCAAACCAAATAAGGAGAAATTAAAAAAAAAATATATATATATATATATATATGAAGTCTAATAATAGAAAGATGGACACAGAACTATAGATTATGGAGCAATTTGCTATGAGACTAAGGCAGCAAAGAAAGTAGCAAAGGGGGTGACATTTGGACAAGGCTTTCATAGACAACTGTGACAATCAGAGAGGGAGGTAGGAGGATATTTCTAAAGTGGACACTTATTGAAAAGTTAGTCAATGTGAACATGCATGAAATTTTCCAAGAATAATATGTCATATCAGGGATGAGAGTGAGCAATTACTTGATAGAACTTGATGACGGAGATGGTAATATTTGGTGTCCAATTCTACAATTCTAGGTTTCTATGCTGACACTATAGATCAGAGTTTGCAAGCTGACTAAATCTGCTTTATAGATGTCTTTTGTTAAGTCTGCAGTGTTTAAAAAATATTTAGTTTTTATGTCAACACTAAAAGTCAGGAGATTTCAGATATAAATGTGAATTTCTGACTTGCCTTGAAAAACCACATGGTGTGTCAAGTCTGGCCTGCATTCCCAAAAGGCTACCATGGGTTGAGCTGTGGTGACTGCCCCATTTAAGTGCAACAGGCAAGCAGGTAGGCTCTACTTTGCCAAAGTTCCCTCCCCACTTGCTCCTTCATTTTACCTGTTTGTCATTGAGCATTCTGAGTTTACTGCTTCTGGGCTTAATGTGATTTTCCAGACAAGAAAAACTATATTTAAGAAATTTTTAATCAACATTCAACTGAAATATAACATACATTAAGAAAAGGGCATGAATCAATAGAGTTCAAGGAATTTTCACAAAATGAACTCATTTGTATAACTGCCACTCATAACAGAAAATAGACTATTAACAACCCAAAAGCTTCCTTCATTCCCAGCCCCAACATCATTACCAACCAAAGAATAAAACCAGTCTGACTCTAACATTGCAGATTAGTTTTGGCTGGTTTCACACTTTTAAAAATGTATAACAGTGTGTATTCTGTTGTGTCTAGTTTATTTCAATCAATATAATTTTCACCTGTACTCATGTTATTTCTTCTAGCAATAATCACTCATTTTCTATACTGTATAGTATTCCATTGTGTGAACAGATTATAATTTTTTAATCCATCTACTACTCATAGCTTCCAGTTTGTGACACTATTATATATAATGTTTCTATGAACATTCTTTTCAATGTCTTTTGATGTACATAAATAACCTCTCTTTTGGGTTATATACTTGGAAGTGGAATTGCTAAGTGGGAGGCGTAAATAAACCTCTGATAGATGCTGCAAACAGTTTCCTAAAATGGTTGTATCAATTTACATTTTCCCTAGTAACATACCAAAGTTCCACTTTTCCATACTGACATCTATCATTTGGTATTGCGATATTTTAATTTTTTTAAAAAGTTAACCATTCTATTGGGTATATAATAATCTCTTACTGGAGTTTTGATTTATATTTCTCTGAGGACTAACACTGCTGAAAAGTTGTCATATGTTCATTGACTATTTGGATGTCCTCTTTTTGTTGACTATCAAGACCTTTGTTTATATATGGGTGAACTGTCATTGTTTTTTATTTGTATGTGTTCTTTACATATTTTGAATAAGTTTGTTTTATTGAGTATATATGCTAAAATATATTCTGCCAATCTATGGCCTGCTTTTTACTCTTTTAATGATATATTTTAACAAATGGAAATTCTTAATTTTCATAAAGGTCAATTTATCAACATCTTCCTTTATTATCTGTGCTTTTTGATTCGTTTAAAATTTTATTTTAGAATCGTTCATTGCCTATATATACTTATGCTTCTATCTATATGAATATAGTGTAATTTTTTATATGTTGACCTAATAACTACAACTACAATAAAGGTATTTATTTTATATAGTCAATGATAGTATCTTTTCTTATCTTCTTAAGCATTCTAGGACCTATAAGACAATACTGAATAGAAGTTATATTATTTATTACTGTATAACAAGTTATCTCTATAGTAGTAGCTTACAACAATAAGCACTTATTATTTCATAGGCCAAGCATGTGGATAAAGCTTATCAAAGTGTCTCTGGCTTAAGATGTTTCGTGAGATTATAGTTAAAGCAGTCAGCCAAAGCTGTGGTCTTGTGGAAGACGCCAGTGGAGAAGTGTGGAGGAAGTGATTCATTTCTAGGTTTCATATGTTTGTGGGCAGATCTAACTCCCTTACTACTTTGAGATCTTCACAAGTCTGTGTCAAGGCATAGCATCTGGCTCTTCCCATGTATAGTGATTTAAGAGAGAATGATAGCCTATATAGAAGTGACAGTATTTTTATAACATAATCTCAGAATATCATCCCATCATGTCTACCATGTTTAATTTGTTAGAGGTAAATAAACAAATCCAGCCTTCACTCAAGAGAAGAATACACAAGAGCATGAATATCAAGATAAAGAGATTACAGGGGGTCATCTTGGATGTTGCTACAACAGGAGTAAAAAACTTCCTTGCCACAATCCTAATCTTAATGTAATATTTCAATATTTTGCCTAAGTATATTCTTTGTTATATATTTTTAATTCTTTCTTTAGATTGAGAAAGTTCTTATCTATTCAAAATTATTCAAATGTTGCTTTTATAATCATAAATATATATTTAATTTCATAAAATGCTTTCTCCACATCTAGTGGAAGTTTGTTTTTCATACACAAAATAATTTCCATTCAATCTAAGATTTAAAATTTATTAGGATAAAGAACAAAGTTGGAGGTATCAGGCTATCTGATATCAAACTATTCTACAAGGCAATAGTAATCAAACTGGCAGGGTACTGGCATAAAAACAGACACATACCTCAATGGAATAGAATAGAGAGCCCACACCTATATGGTCTGTTAATCTATGACAAAAAAGGCAAGAATATACAATGGCGTAGAGATAGTCTATTCAATAAAAGGTATTGGGAAAACTGGACAGATACATGCAAAAAAATAAAACGACCACTTTCTTACACCATATACGAGAACAAACTCAAAATTAATTAAAGAGTTAAATGTAAGACCTGAAACGATAAATTTCCTAGAAGAAAACATAGGCAGTAAACTCTCTGACACTGCTTTTAGTAATATTTTTTTCAATATATCTCCTCAGGCAAGAGAAACAAAAGAAAAAATAAACAAATGGAACTACATCAAACTGAAAAGTTTTACACAGCAAAAGAAACCATCAACAAAGCAAAAAGACAACCTACTGATAGGGAGAAGACATTCACCAATGATACATCTGAAAAGGAGTTAATATCTCAAATTTATAAAGAATTCATACAACTTAACACACACACACACACATACACAAAAACAATCCGATTAAAAAATGGGCAGAGGACTTGAAAGAACATTTCTCCAAAGAGGAAATACAGATGGCCAATGGACATATGAAAAGATGCTCAAAGTCTCTAATCATTCAGAGAAATGCAAATTAAAACCACAATGAGATTTTTATCTCATACCTGTCAGAATGGCCATCATCGATAAATCAACAAACAAGTGCTGCAAAGATGTGGAGAAAAGAGAAGCTTCATGCACTGTGGGTGGGATTGCAAATTGATGCAGCCACTATGGAAAATAATATGAAGATTCCTCAAAACATTAAAAATAGAACGACTTTATGACCCAGCTATTCCACTTCTTGGTATTTATCCAAAGTGGATATAAATACAAAACACTAATTTGAAAAGATATATGCACCCCTATGTTCATTACAGCATTATTTACAATAGCCAAGATATGGAAGCAACCAAAGTACCCATTAATAGACAACTGAATAAAGAAGACATGGTACTTATATACAATGGAATAATACTCAGCCACAAAAAAGAATGAAATCTTACTATTTGCAACAACATGGATAGTCCTAAAGGATATTATGCGAAGTGAAATAAGACAGAGAAAGACAAATACCATATGATTTCACTTATATGTGAAATCTAAAGAAAAAAATAAATGAATCAAGAAAATTGAAATAGACTCATAGATACAGAGAATAAACTGATGGTTGCCAGACAGGAGTGCTATTGGGGGGGGCTGGGTAAAAAAGGTTGAGATTGAGAATTACAAATTGATCGTTACAAAATAACCGTGGTACCACGACAGGGAATATAGTCAATAACATTGTGATAACTATGTATGGGTACTAGACTGACCTGGGACATCACTTCGTAAGTTATATAAATGTCTAACCACTATGTTGTACACTTGAAAGTAATATAACATTGAATGTCAACTGTAGTTTTTTTTAAAATTTAATTATTATAAGTATGTTATTCATAAAATCCTCTCATCCTTTTAATTTCTACAGTATCTATAACATTATCTCTCTTTTACTCATTATGTTAGTAATTATTGACTTCTCACTACTTTTTTCCCTTGATCTGTCAAACCAGAGAGTTTTATCACTTTTAATAATATTTCCAAATAACCAAATTTTGTTTCTTAATTGTGTCTATTTTATCTTTGTTTTCTATTTCACTAATTTTATCAATTATCTTACTTTTTTTTTTTTTTCTACTTTGGATCTAATTTGCTGCTTTTTTTCTAAGTATTTGAAGTAGATAGGTAGGCTGTTAACTTTCAGCCTTTTTAAATTTCTAATGCATCTGATCCTGGCTTTAAATTTTCCTCTTCAGCAAAGCTTTAACTTACATTTTAAAATGTTTGATATAACATATTCTTTTTTATTGAGCTTAACATGCATTATGACTTTTTCCTTTGACCCACTGGTTATTTAAAAGTGTTGTGTTTTGTTTTTTGGTTTTTGTTTTTTTAAGTTTTCTACCACTTGAGGATTTCTACTTATCTTTTAATAATTTTTTCTAGTTTAATCCATCCTGGGCAGAGAATACAACCGGCCAGATTTTAATCCTTTTAAATTTGTTGAGACTTACTTCATGGCTCAGCATATAATCAATTTTGCTAAACATTCCCTTTGTACCTAAATATGGATGTTATATTTATTGGGTGCAGCAATGTATATGTATCAATTAGGTCAATTAATAAATCACCTCTTATATTTTTACTTTTGTTTATCGATTTGCTCTATTAGTTACTGAGGGGAATATATTATAATCTGTTATTACGATGGCAAATTTGTCTATTTTTAAAAATTGGTCCATTTTTGCTTTACATGTTTTGACGCTTTCTTCTTGTGATGTGCAAATTTAGTATTTTTCTATTTTTCTAGTGGGTTAGATTTTTAGGTTCTTTGCCAGCTTTATTTGAAACATAATTTACATATAGTACAATTCACCCATTTCATACGCAGAATACAATGGATTTAATTATATTTACATAGTTGCACAATGATCACTACAATCAATTTTAGAACAATTTTATCACTCCAAAAAAATTACATTTATTTTAAATTCCGTGACTAATCATCGTAGTACATAGATCACCTATGGGCCTGTTTCTCTTGACTGTTTTTTTTTTCTTTCTTTCTTACTTTACATTTATTTTTCCCCGTCTCCTAAAATATTTTGTAATTTTGAATGAATGCTGAGCATTGTGAATGAAATATTGCAGGAGGCTCTATGTCGTGTTATTTTCTTCTAATAGGCAGGTAGTTTAGGGGCAAATCACCTTGACCCAGTTAAAAATTGAGATGATTCAAGCCTGAGTTTCTGTCTTTGTGGGGGTTGGTCTATTTCTAATTTTTGCTTTACTCCAAGAATATAGTTTCCCAGGCATCTCAAATGAGATCCTGACATATTTACCAGAAACCTCCTTTGAAGTGCTCTGAAATTCAAATTCTGTCTCACCAGCACAATAAGCTGGCTAAAAATCTGTGCTTAATTAACATTTCAGCTTCTAGCTCCTGCTCTCTGCTTTTCTCAAATGCTTTTATTACAGGCAATTTATGATTTTGCAAATACTTTGAGTGTAAAACCTGTATAGAATTTCAGAATTACTTCTCTGGAATTCTCTTTCCTCTGAGACAAGAGACCTTCAAGTTTCCACTAGCTTAATACCCTTGAACATCAAGGTAGTGAGACTACAGAAGGCTTGAGTTGTCACTGTTTTGCTTGGCTTCTGAGCCCCATACCTCTGGGGGTTTTTGTTTTGTCTTGTTTGTAATTTACCCAGCTTTTATAAGTATCTAAACAGAATGATTGGTCTGAATATGCTACTCCATCTTTGAAAAAGCAAAAGTCACATTCAATTATAAATTTGCCAATGGAAAATTTTATATGTGTTTCAGGTCATCATCTTGCCAATACTGAAATTTTAACTTCATCCCCATAAAACTGAATCTGATTTTATGTTATTTATCTACAGAGAAATTTATAGCTAGAAAGACTTCAGAATGTATTTCTTTCTAATCTCACTACTTTGCAAATGACTCATAAATTTTGTGGTGAAGTTGAGACTAGAACAGTGGCCTCTAGCCTCCCACTTCAGTATGCATTCCATACCACAGTGCCTAATGAATAATGCCATCACATTCTCAAAATTCATACCTGCATCCTTCTAAAAATCTTTTGACAGGATAAAGCACTTTTTAGCTTTAGTGACTTAACAATGAACGTACTCTTGAAATTATTCAAAGATTTTCTATAAATATACTAACAAATTTTAGTCAGTCTAGTCTCTCAGGAAGAAATTATCATCCTTTCATCTTTTATTGTTTATTCAAAAACAAAAACAAACACAAAAGCAAACAAATAAACAAACAAACAAAACTCATACACTCCAGATAAATGAATGACAACATCTGCAGGCAGAATCATACTAGAAAGCCAGGTCAGGTATAATGGTTTCAAGACTGGAGAAATGCCCACATCCATGGGTAGGGACTTTGGGAATGAAACCAGAGAAGCCCATTAATCTAAAATAAACTATAGCACCTCAGCCTAGTTTCAGCCAAACAACTCCCCTGCTGGTAATTTCGTTACTGCCACTAACTGCAGTTAAAGAAAGTTCATGTTTCTCAGGAGACCCGAGTATAGGAAAGGCATCTTCAATTTTAAAAAGCAAGGTAAATCTTTATCCCTCTCTTCCCCTACTAAGAGCATTCACAGGTTTGATGGTAGGAGTAGAATTGTGTGGGCAGCATCTACATATTGCTTTTGTCCCCAGAGACTAAGCATATTAAGTAACTGCTTGCCATAAAGTCAACATAGGCTCTACCAGAGACTGGAATTTGGAAGTATCTCAACAAAACCTTGGCTGAGTGACTTTCAACATGCCTGTCATGTGACCAGCCTAGTCCATAGTGTGAATGATATACCCAACGCAAAGATTTTTCAAGGGCCAGCTATAAAAACACAGAATTCTGCCTGGTTACCCATGTGAAACTTTATTTCCCTAGTGCTTATTCTTTCTGAAATTAAGTTCGTTCCTTTGAGAGATATGGGAATTTGCTTAACCAGCAGGAGAGTCATAAAAAGGCCACTCACAATATTTCCTGCCCTACAGCCGGCAAACACTCCTGGCATTAAGAACCATTCTGCTTAATATATATCAACACATTACTCCTGCAGAAAGTAAAATAAAGGTTTTATTTTGAGAACCTAGGAATTCCGACCATGTCATCTTATTTCTATCATCAGTAATAATTACCGCCTAAAACTTCATTAAATACTCTATCAGCCAAGGCCACTGAAAACATTATTTTTACATATCCTTAACTCCTGGTATCTGCCAAAGGAGACCACAAAAGTTTTGTCATGTCACCAAGAAAAGCAAATAAATTATTTTTAAAAACCATAATTTATTTCTTAGGAGGTAGTAGGCACAACAAAATTTTCTAGAAATGTTCTATATTTTAACTGGGATTTGGGCCAAATGGATACATACATTTGTCAAACTCATCGAATTCTATACATTTCACTGTATATAAATTGTACTTTGAATTAAGAAAGAGTTGGAGGAAGAAGGGAAAGAAAGCTGTCATGTCCTGGCTTGACTTACATGTGTCATTTACTGAGAGAAAGAAAGATGAGCAGGAGAGGAGGCCTCAAGAACTACCAGCCAGGCAGCTTGTTCATAAAGAACCCTCCGTATGAGGTTTAACTTTCTATTCCTCATATGATTCTCTTAATGTATCTCTGTATTTTATTATATCACCTAACTTTCCTTTTGAAAATAGGAAGAACATAAGTAATCAACAAATTCAATTATGCCCTAATACCACCAGCTCAACTCAGCATTGGCACCCCTTGACCTCACAGTTGTTTTG
>NW_006431210.1:5223378-5235716 GCF_000325575.1 Pteropus alecto
TGGGTAATGACCCCATGGTCCTTGCAGAGTGGTGTCCACTTTCTGGAGTGCAGTAATTTCATCAGAATTATACGGGGAAGTTTGGCACCACCAATTATGTTCTCTCTTGCAATAGAAAAGTTCCATTTTTAGAAACAACTTCCTATTTCTATTCCCCCAGGAATCTTTCTGTGCTTTTTTCCTGCAATATTCTAGTTGTTGCTACTAAAAATCAATTAAGAAAAAATGTTAGAGAGATCTAGATGTAATTTTTAAAATAAAACACCATTATTATCTTTCAGACTTAGAAGATATTTTTAAAAAAACACTTTCTCAATATATCTTAAAGAGAAGTAGTTTTTTTCTGACTTTCTACAGTAACTATAGGATAATAATTAGTCAAGTACTAAAAAACAGCTTTGGGAAAATTAATAAACATGCCTAAAATATACTTTTGTTGTTTCTCTGTGTAAATGGTTATAACAAATAATAAATAAGTTATTATGGCCTCATTAGTATGGCCCTCATTTTTGATGACTTTTCCAAAGTTGTTTCTTTTCAGAACAAAAGAGACAGCTCTGAAAAATCAATTCCATTAGCAGAAAGCCTTGAGACTCTTTCACCTTACAATCCATTATTTCTCCAAAATATTTTCATCCTAAAACCAGAAATTAGGATCGCATTTTGTAGAGTAGGGTCTAGAGGCAAAAAGGCACAATGGCACAATGTTACTTTGTACATTTTTTTTACTTATTGTTTAAAAAAAAAATCCAATACAAAATATGATGGCCACAGGTGGAAACACCAGCAGATGAAGATTCAAAAATCTGTGTTTTGCAATATGTTAGTTGAATGACTTTATGTGATGAACTGAAAATCAGTGGTAGTGGTGGTGATGGGAGGTGATGGATAGAACTTGAGAAGAGTACTAAGAATTAAGCAAAATGAGTTCAAGTCAATCATACTACTGGGTAGAAATGTTACCTCAAGTAGTTCTCTTTTTCTTTCTTTGTTTCCTCATCTGTTAATTTAAAGCAAAATTCTGGGTAATTTCCAGTGCTGTATCCAGCCCTATGATTCTCTGAAGAGTGCTATAAATGGCAGACTTGCTCAATATTTATTTGTGGAATTTTAAGAATTTTAAATCACACAAGCAAATCTCAACATAAAGAAACGAATCCATTTACTTCTTCCTATAGTTTGTAACTTTCCCCAGTAGAGTAACTCTATTTTCATTTCCCAAGAACTGGGCATTTACATATCGAAAAGTGAAATTAGCAGAAAAGCAGATGGTTTGGCACATCTCTTCCTAATACTCAACTTCCTCTAACTACACTGAAAGTCCTATTTGCTTAGGAAATAGATCAGACTTAAGGATTCCAACTGGCTATCCAATCAAGGTCATTTAAAGGGCAGAGGACAGCCAAGGTAAACAATTCAAAACTCTGCAAACTTACTTTTGATTTAATGTAGACCGTTTACTTGTTTTTTTTCTAATGTGCTTCTACATGACCTGATTCTGATGACTGAGTTAAAGAGAGAATTTGAGGTTTGGCCTTTGTTCCTCAGCCTTGCCAATGACTGTCCAATCTGCTGGTCCAAGGCATGGTATTTAATGTTCTTGAATTTTTATTCCTTTCTTTCTACAAAATGAGTAACAGCTTTCTACCCGCCAGAAATGATTAATATACCTTGGTGTGTTCGCTCTTGCATAATTATTTACTATCTATATAAATAAAAGGATCCAAAAATAAATTACATATTGCACAAATTATACACTTAAAACATTAATATACAAAAAACACACAGCTGAGAACAGCTGTTTACATTTTCCTTTGGGGCGCTAATTTAGAGCCAAGCAAATAAATAAAAACTAAATTATTTTTCCCATAACTTCAACAGTAGGTGGCACTAAAAAATCTACATTTTCTAAACCTTGTGTATCCTATAGTATTTGTTGAATTGCCATCACCTCCTGGTCCTGAATCATAGAACCCTTTTCCCCTTATACAAGATTAACCTCATTGAATCTAAATACAATGTGTGGCCAGGGGTCTTGCTCCTGCAGCTTGTGAAGTCAATGGGGTCAAAGCCTGTGCTTTAGACAGAGCTAATGATACTTTCTAAATTTTAAAATTCCTGTCTACTTACAGTCGTGACCTAAATATAGCACTCACCCTAACCTGCCTGGGAATTACGTGAAGTACTTGGCAAAGCTGTATTTACAGGAGTGAGGATTATTAGCAGATTGAAAGAGGGAAAGTTGAGGCATGTGCTCACATCATGCCCTGCTTCTTCTCACTCCTTCTACAGTAATGCCTTTGCTATGACCCTGTGGGTTATGGCAAATGTAATTTTTGTCACTAGAGGAGAAAGAGAGCAAGGTATAGAGAGAGGAGGAAGACAAAGAACTCTGTACTAGATCCTGTGCTAAATCCTGGAGACACAAAGGTAAATAACATCCATGATCGTAATCTCGAGATTCTCCCAGTCTAATATTTACAAAGGTAAATAACATCCATGATCGTAATCTCGAGATTCTCCCAGTCTAATGGTGGAGGTAATATATATTCATAAGAACAAAACTGAGTGAGAAATTCAATTAGAGTTACATAGTTACTTCATTTTGTCCTCCCAACCACATTGAATAGTGAAACTACATAGTATATCCATTAAGACCCTACATTTCAAGTTCAAATTTACATGATGCTTCAATCCCAGTTCTGCCACTGGCTGTGTGTGTGCTCTTCTATAATTACCAAATCCTTTTTGATCTTGTATGGCCATTTGTGATGTGAAGGTGGAGATGAGTATACTAATAACACCTATATCATGGAGATGATTGTAAAAACTAAACAAAATAATACATGTAAATATTACATAGGGCTTGAAACACACTAAGGACTCAATGAAATTATTAGCTCTTTTTATTAGCATTTCCACTTCACAGATGAGAGAACAGGGCCAGTTTTGCAGGGCTTTATGGTAGCAACAACAAGACTCAAGTCCCTATCTGATTGTGAGCCTTGCCCTGTGCACAAGGAACAAAATAATTAAAGTGACTCTATCAAGTACTATGTCCAGAGAAATGCACTGCTGTGCTCCAGTGTTTTATCTCCACATTTATCGTTGGCACTTGAAGCTTCTTCCTGCCCTCATCTCGGTGGTTACAGTGGTTCCCAAATATCAAAGACTATGTCTTCCACGGGCTCTCTTTCCACCTACTCACAAAAGAGGAGGAGTTGAGATGATCTCTAAAGGAAATATAGGGAGTCAGAGAAATAGGCTTTTCTTTTCTCCATTGACATCTACATTCCATAATGAGATCCAGCATGTAAATTGTCATTGAACACTAATTTTTTTTATTCATTCAGTAGTTCAAAGAGCTTGCTTTTCTTTCTTTCTTTCTTTTTTCTGGAGTACTTATTTCTGTGAGAACCACTGTGTTAAAGATGGAGGATATAATGGAATAAAATAAAGTCCTTGCTCATGGGGATCTTAGATCTTATTGAGGGAGTAAAAAAATGAACATGTAAACAACATAAACCTATTCTGTATTTTTAAGTAGTGAAAAGTGCTATGAAGAAAATAAGGCAGAATGATAAGATACTGAGTGAGGGTGGAGGGCTTGGCTTTGATCGAATGTTCTGGGAAAGGTCTCTCTGAGGTGATGACTTTGAACAGAGACATAGATGAGAAAATGGAGTCAGGCATTTAAATTTGTAGAGGACAAGCAGTCCAATGAATGGAAATAACAAGTACAAAGAAATATGAACTTGGCTTGTTCAAGAAATAGCGCGCATCCAGCAGGGCTGGGGCAATGAAGTGAGAGAGTAGTACAAAATGAAATTTCAGAGAAGTAGGGGGAAAACAAGAAGAGGCATCCAGGACACAAGAGAGAGATTGAATTTTACTCTAAGTGTAGTGCAAAGTCCTGGAAAGATTTAAGCTTAATGTATGTCACGTTTTTTTCACAGTTACCTTAACTGCTCTATGGAGAGCGAACTAGAAAAGGCAAGGGTAGAGAAGGGAAGAGCCAGCAGGGAGAAGACTGTTACAGTCCCAGTCAGACATGCAGGTAACTCGGACCCAAATAGCTGAATTTTCGAGTTTTCCGTGAACTAATGCAATTATTTTGTCTTAACATCTAACCTTCGTGTCTGTATTTGAATAATTCATAGAGCCATGTTTCTATATCAGAGATATAGTCAAGCCTTCAAGTTTTGAAATGAGGTGACATTTAATCAAGAGTTAAATATATCTTGAAGTCCTTAAAATTTTGCTTCCAAAAAAACCTACACCTCAAAGAAGCACCTTCTGAAATGTAATCTACTTAAGCATGAAGATTTAGCATTGTTTTGCCTGTGTGTTGAAAATATAAATGATGTTATACCTGCCCTGCCCTCTCTTCCTTACTTTAAGAAACACAGAATTTCCTACTATCCACAAATCGACAATCCTAATTTGACTCATTTATATGATATTTTCCCTCTCATTCTCTCTCTTAGGTTTTGGAGAACATCCATAAATGGTCCCTTTGCTGTTTTCTAAGATAAGTTGTGAGAAAGCTCCATTAAAGAACCTCCATCAGTTACAGTGATAAAACACTTTGCAAGTGTTCAAAGAGCAGGAGTGACTGTCACGCACTATCATTCAAAGAGTAAATGTGTGTGTGAAAAGGAAACAACTGGTCACTAAGAAACTAAATCATCTTTACTGCTACTGTCTTTGGCTCCATTTTGAAGACTAAACCACAGACACTACCAATATCCAACCACTGATTTATAGCTTCTACCCAATTTCAAAAGCCATTCAGGTTGCAGGCACCCAGCATTAACTACTGTGAGGATAAATCTGGTCAACAACTTGGTTGATCTCAGGAAAACCATCATGGTAACAGATAAAGATCATCTTTACCTCGAAGTGAAGCAAGGAGATGATGCCGAGATTATTATTTTTTCTCTTATTCCCCAACTGCCCTCCACTTTGGCAAACATCAGCTTGTTCTCTGTATCTATGGGTCTGTTTTTCTTTTGTTTTGTTTGCTCATTTGTTTTGTTTCGTTTTTTTAGATTCCACAAGTAAGCACAATTATATGGTATTAGTCTTTCTTTGTCTGACTTATTTCATTTAGCATAATATCCTCTAGGTTCATCCATGTTGACACAAATGGCAAGATTTTATTCCTTTTTTTATTGAGTAGTATTCCATCAATGACATTTTCTTTATCCAGGCATCTATTGATGGACACCTAAGTTGCTCCTATATCTCGGCTATTGTAAACAATGCTGCAATGAACATAGGGGTGCATATATCTTTTCCAATCGGTGGTTTCATTTTCTTCAGATAAATACCCAGAAGAGGTACTGCTGGGTTGTATGGCAGCTCTATTTTTTTTTTTTTGAGGCATCTCCATACTGTTTTCCATAGTGGCTGCACTAATTAACAATTCCACCAACTGTGTATGAAGATTCCCTTTTCTCTACATCCTCAGCAGCACTGGTTATTTGTTGACTTTTTAATGATAGCCATCCTGCCAGGTATTAGGTGGTATTTCATTGTTGTTTTGCTTTGTATTTCCCTTATGATTAGCAATGTTTATCATCTTCTCATATGTCTATTGGCCATCTGTATGTTCTCTTTGGAGAAATATCTATTTAGGTTTCCTGCCCATTTTTTAACTAGATTGCTTGGAAATTTTTTTGGGGGGGGAAGGGCGTTAAGCTGCATGAGTTCCTTAGATATTTTGGATATTAACCCCTTATTGAATGTATAATTTGCAAATATCTTCTCCCATTCAGTAGATTATCTTCATTTTGTTGCCGGTTTCCTTCACTGTGCAAAAACTTTTTACTTTAATGTAGTCCCATTTGTATATTTTTGCTTTCATTTCCTTTGCCTGAGGAAATACATCCAAAAAGATATTGCTAAGACTAATGTCAAAGAGTTTATTGCCTATGTTTTCTTCTAGCAGTTTTATTGTTTCACGTCTTACATTTAAATCTTTTATCCATTTCAAGTTTATTTTTTGTATATGGTATAAGACAGTGGTTGAGATTACTCTTCATAGGTATAAAATCTTCTTCTTTCTTAAAGGTATTAACATTTTCTTCCACTGAAAGACACCAAGATAATGTCTATGCCCATTTCTTTAAAATAATCTTAAACCAAGAAGCTTCATTGATAGAGGCCATGAAAGGCTTGAAAGAATGCATCAAGCCCTTCAAATGATATTCTCAATGTCATCTATGAGTTCATTAGGGACTAGGGCCCATAGCTTCTAGGCACATAGGAGCAAGTGCCTTCGAAAGCATTAGACTCAAAAAAGTATCATTTCCTTCTTTCTCTCTACTCTTTCAAACTCAAAATTTAAAAAATAGATTCCATTCAGTGAGGGCAGCAAAACTTATTTTGTGGCTAAACATGACCTGAATCATTTTCAGAGGTATAAATGCAAAGTCTTTATTTTATATCCAAGGCAAACAACAGAACATGGGTAATAGGGTAGCTCACACACACACACAAAATACATATTAAAATGGTTGAAGTTTGCAATGTTGTTTGATGGCTTGAAAGAAGTTTTTGCTTTCAGGGTAGATGAGAAATTTGTCTTTGGGTTATAAACACCCTCTTTGAGGACCACTTCCTCCTTTCTTAATATAGAATGTTTCTAATTAAATGCCCTTTAAATTGAGCAAGAACTAAGAATTAGTGTTTGAATATTGCCAGTTTCTGTGATTTATTGTGTCAACACAGTATCAAGGAATATAGTAGGTGGATGGATTTATTTTTTCTATAACTTTGTGGTTCCTACTTCACATAAATACACAAAAATATACCCACTCATAAATAAACCTCTTCTGGGAGTTATGTCATGTGCCTGTCATAGTGGCTAGGGTAGTATGGGCTTGCTAAGCCATTGAGCTATGCAGGTGTAATTCAAATATCCACTCCTTGTCGTTAGGTAGGCCTAATTCAGCCTAAGATATTAAACATTGTTTAAATTTTAGACTTCCCTTCGCAAGAAAGCTATTCGTTCTTAATATGTACATATGTTTTGAAAACTAGCTTCTTACCGATTAGGAGACCAAACCACACCAGGAGGAACGAAGTGCTAGAGATTTATGAGGAACTATCTTCAGTTTGGCATTCTCTCCATGGTGTTATTTTAGCTTGAATCAGCCAAACAGGAAATAAAATGTTGAGTATTACGATTGCTTAATTTAGACATGGAGGCCAATTTACACACTTAGGCTAGAGATGGATATTTCCTCTAAAGGAAGTAAACATTCCCATTTCCACAAATCCTGGGGAAGAAAACAAAAAACAATTCTCAAATTGAGGGAGATAAGAATTCTTTTCCCTTCTTGCTGAGTCCAAGAGGAAGCTAGGAGCCTGTCTTCAAGACAGAGTGGAAATGACCAAAATACCCATGCAGAGAGAAGTGGTGTCACCCCCCTGAAATACTGAAGCAAACCTAAGCTAAAAAAAGAGATCTGTGTGGTAGACACTATAATGTTGTTCAGAATCCAAGTATATTTTCTGCATTGTAGTTTCCTGCTCTTGTTCCCAAACCTTGACCTTAACTGTCCCTTGGAGAATTGACAGAGATGTCTGTCCCCATTGTTAGGGTGAAACAAGAGTGAGGAAGGAGATATGAAACAGATGGCTGGTAAAATTGACAAGTGAAAACCATGCGGGAATCGTCAAACATGTAAACAATCCCCTGGCATTTTCAGATATGCTAAGAGAGGGGATAAAATAAATGACAGAGTTTCATTGTCACTCAAGGTGACAGATCTGGTAGTTGATGTTTGGGTATTTAAGGGAAAAGAAACCACAGAGACACTTGGTTACATAAGCATAGGTGGAAAGAGGAGTACAATGAAGACTCTAGTGTTCAGTTCCTAATAATAACAGATATCATTTTCTAAACAACTCCCTTTCACACATAACACACATTCCCTAAACCATCTCATTCAGTTCTTACAAGAGCAAAAGGAGTTTTCAATTGACTGGAAGAAATCTCAGCCCCCTTTCATTGACTCTCTTACATGTAACTTTCTAAAATTCAACACTGATCAAGTCACTCAGTCACAAAATGGAGCCAGACATTCTTTGGATCTAGAAACACCAGAGTCCAAAGTCTTGTCCTGTCATTGATCGAATCATGATCTGTGGTGACATAATTAACCTGGGCAGTTGTCAGCTTTCCTTTCTATAAAGAGAAGGTAATAGAAGTTCATTGTAAGGGTTAAATGAGATAACATTGTTGCCCAAAATATATACCTTTTCTTTTCACCTCTTTCTCTGCCCCAAACTCCATTTAAGTACTTTCGATCACCTCTAGCGGTGCTTCTCAAACTTCAGTGTGTGTATAAATCACCTGGCAACCTTGTTAAGATGCAGTTTCTAGTTCAGCAGTTCTGAGATTCTGCAGATATAATAAGCTCTCAGGTGGTGATGATGATACTGATCCTCAGACCACACTTCGAGTGGTGAAGACTTTTAAAATAAACTCTAAATTCCTTTCTCCAGAGTTAGCTGTTGGACCCCAACCTGCCCTTGCATTTCCACCAGCTGCCTTTCCTCTCAGTCTTTGGCCCCTGGTTTTTACTCCATTAGCCATTGTTGAAACATATCTCATAATTCCACATCTCTGCTTTTTCTCTATTTTGTATCTACTCCAACTCATCCACTGTCTTATTTGCTTAGAAATTCCCTAATCATGTTCAACAGTCCAGATGAACTGTTGCTCTAGATTAACCTTCCAATTTTACTGGGCTGCAGCAGAGGGAGTCATGCCTTCTCCCATGCTCCTGGAACATTTCATGCTTCTGATAGAACATGAAGCATATCGTGTTATACTTAGTCATGTATTTATCATGTTTGATGACCTTATACAAATACAGACTCCATGCCAAGGTCCATGTCTCATTTTTTATTTTATCTGTAACATATATCAGTACTTAGTAAATAGTAATTTCTTAAACACTAATTAAAATAAATCAACATAACCAACGCAGCGTAGCTGAAGAGAAAAAAAAAAAAAAAACAAGAGATAATTACATCTTAGAGTACACATATGGAAATACAGTGTGCAAAACAAGGAACAAATTCGGTTCTGTATCTGGATCTGAGTTGTAGATATATTGGTTAACTGGTGAAATGATGAGGAAAATATTTCCAACTATGAAGGCTTGTTGAATACGGAAGCTATTTATCCTGAAGAAGACAGAATGCACAAAGAAAAGTCATCACCATCCTCAAGTACTTGAATGTGTATCACGTAAAAAGGAATTAGACTTTTTTTCTGTGGCACCAAGATCTAGGAATTGAGCCCAAAGGTGTAAACTAAAGTAAAACAGTGCTTGGCACACAGTAGGAAACCAATACTAAAAGTATTTATCTCGATATAAGAAAAAGCTTTTTTACAGAGATCCTTTAGGAGGTAATGAGTTGCCAATCCCAAGCCATATCAACCCAAACGATTCGAAGTCAAGACAATTACTGATTGAAGAAATTCAAGAACAAGAAAAAACGTTTCATGAGGCAACTTTTAAAGCCCTTTTCAACTTCAACATCTAAGTTCAAGAAGACATGTCATGTTAGAGGGAGCTTCCCATTTTTAACTTAACCTCTCCTTGTCATTTCCTAGTCACCAAACCCAGAGCTCTGTTCACAAGAAGTTACCTGCCAACACTGCACTTTAAAGGAAAGGTCACTGAAATTTATGACTACAAAAACAGGAATTTGGTATATTTTTTTGTGGGTGTTAACACCTATATCAGCTCTATCAGCCAACCATCCCCTCTTCTTTACCAAAAAGAACAGTGAGAGAGAAATATGATTGAGTGGCATATGTAGCAAAATATTTTAACTATATCATACCATTTTTGATTACCCCCGTCAGAGTGCACATATTAGTACCCAGGGACTATATGCTGAACATTTATTGATACTTTTGAGGAAAGTAGCGTAAAGGTGGAATACTTTTCATCATTTGCCTTGGATAAGGTTAAACAAAGGCCCACCATTCTATTATTTTCATTTAATTTTTCTTTAATTTTAGTACATTTTCTGAGTTGATAGAAGAAAACCAATCTAGAAAAGGTCTTATCATTAATCCAACTAAAAAAAATTACTCTTCATGAATAAAACAATAATTATTATTCAACATGGGACCCCTGTTAGGAAGTGCTAATAAGAAAGCAAATCCTAGTGATTATTCTCAGCAGACATATTTTGATGGGTGTCCTGTGATTGTGAAAGCTCTGGAAAAATACATTTTCTTGATTGATTAGAATTTTCATGTTTTAACACAGGGGTGAGGCTTGATATTTCTCTAAAGTTATAGGTTTCTGATCCCTCTCTGAATCCTGAGCAGTAAATCTATAACACAAAAGGAAAAACAAGCAATTTATAAAAGCCATTATCATTATGCTGCATAAACTGATCAAAATAACTTATGCAGAGTTACCCAGTAGGTTGTACTGCAAATTGCTAGATGATACATATTAAGCCAACCCTAGGATGCCTGTCTACCATTATGAAATTTTGTGATTTATAATAGCTATTAAGAAGAATTAGAAAATCTCCAGCTAGGGAAAAACTGCAACATAGCTAGAGGGGTCCCCTGGACATCTTGGAGACTGAAGAGCTCTCTTAGAAGAAAAGCCCTTCATGTTCAACCGCTGCTGGGTGCATTCTGCAAAAATTTTCCAAATATTCTGTCCTTCACATTTATTTCATGGTTAATTTACTAAATGCTGGCTTTTTGGTCATCTATGGTTAGAAGGCCTGAGGAATTTGCTCTCACATTCTCTGGTAAATGTAAAATCTTTGTTGGTGAATGACAACTAAGGAATCACTCAGATGTCTGAGAGGCCAAGAAAATCTGAGGAAAACAAAGATGTAATTTGAGGCTCTGTAGAACTGCAAATGTTAAAGAGAGAAAGTGCTGATATGAATTTCCTACAGATCCAGCTGCCATCTTCCTGACCTCAATGAAATACTCCTTAGAAAGCTCACTTGTTCTGATACTAAAATGTCTTCTTGTCAATCTCACGAAGCTGTGCTTTCCAACTCTTATGAATGCATTCTTAAGACTTATATATAGCTCTGGTTCTTGAAATGAAATGATTGAGCAACAATAACATCATTGTTGTTCTAATGTATCAAAGAATCCCTTCATGAGAAAAGTCATTTTGATAGACTTATATGTCAAGCAGAATAGTCTCATAAACAACACTGAAGTACTCTTTCATCAAGGCTTAATTCTACCCAAGATCATTAGAAATCCTTACACAGGAAAAAATGGTCAAAGGCACTTTGAGTCTGGAGAGCTTGTTCTAAATTTCTGAAGTAGAAAGAATATTAATTCAGTGGTGAAGTTAAAAGACATTTGTACAATATATGATGGGATTTTAGGGGTCACATTTTCAATCTATAAAATGATGATTGATAGATACATGTGCCTATATTTTTATTTTCTCCTGTATTTTTTAAAAATTTTAATTATTTATTTTGAAATAATTACAGAGGAAGGAAAGTTATAAAATTGTACAAATAGTTGTCAACTACACTTCACTCGTGTTCCTCAAAATTAAAATTTTACGTTTGCTTTATCTTTCTCTAGATAGATGATAAATAGATAATAGATAAATAGACAGATGATAGATAATTATTTTTTCTGAACTTTTGGAGAATAGATTGCAGACATTTGTCCCTTTTACCTTTAAATATTCTGTGTGAATTTCTTAACATTTTCTTATATGATTGCAGTAGTTATCAAAATTAGAAAATTAACATTGATATAATAATATTATCAAATCTACAGACCTTACCCAAATTTCACCAATAATGTCTTTTATAGCAAAAAATAGTAATAATATTTCTATATCAGGGTTCGATCCAAGATCGCACATTGCATTTTGTTGTCATGTCTCTTTAGTCTTTTTAATCTGGAAGAGTCCCTCACTTTTTCCTATAATGCATGTTCTTGACATATTTGAAGACTCCAGGACATTCATTATTTTGTAGAATTTTCCTCGATTTGAGTTTGTCTCATGTTTCCCCATGATTAGATTAGGTTACACGTTTTTGGTAAAAAGAACACAGAAATATGTTGTAGCCTTTCCTCCTTCTAGAAATATTTTATTCTCTAATCTTTTGTGACATGATGCTCGCCTAAATTTCTTCCTACCTCACTGGCTGTTTCATCCCTGTCTTCTCTATTAGATCTAAATTTCATAGAAGCCTAGATTGTTTTCTCTGCTCCCTACCCCTCCACTATTTCTCTCTGGGTAGTTTCATCTAATCGCACAGAAGTAATATTAGCCATACTATGCTCTCTTTTC
>NW_006431210.1:5235748-5279013 GCF_000325575.1 Pteropus alecto
AGGCTCATGTACTCAACCTCCAACTCACATCTTTCTTTTGGTGTCAAAGAAGCATCTAAAACTGTAACATGGCTGAAACAAAACTGTTTATCCTTTCCCTCCAAAATTTATTCCCAGGCCCTCCAAGTTGAGACCTAAATCAGGAGGATGAATCCAGGCAAAAATGAGAGTGGGATGGAATTAGGGGAATGTTCCCAGTAGAAGGAACTCCATCTCTATCAACTAATCTTTTTAAGATTATTAGAATTAGAAAACTGTAGAACTGACAATTGTCTTACCAGATCCAGCCTAAGATTGCCCAGTATGATCAGCACTTCCATAGGGGCTATGACACAATAGTTGTTAGAGTTGTAATCATAAGTACTCTCACCTTATTAAAAATTATGTCATAAAGGCAATTAATTTAACTGAGCAAGCCACAGTTTAATGTATACCTCCATATCACCTATATTGCATACTGTTTTAAAAGTGAACGTAATTCAAATTAGATTGCAAAAATGCACAAAATTACAACAGTTCACAATTGCTGATACTAAACAAAGGAATACAATACAAACTAAGCAAACAGCCACTGAAAACATCTGTGTATTACTATGCTTCTTGCAACAATTTTTTTCCTATGTACACATAGCCAGTTATCATGTTAATAACTAATAGTGGTCTGCATTGTACAGATTGTGTTCCTAAATTAATCAATTAAATCACACATAATTTAGCTTAAGGGAGCACAAACTATAGAAACAATATCTGTAATTAACTTTTGCTCCCATGATTTTGCTGACAAGGAGATTTCTGTCTCACAAAGCATCCCATTTCATTTTTAACATACCCACTATT
The DNA here is from genome assembly GCF_000325575.1 of Pteropus alecto. NCBI lineage: Eukaryota > Metazoa > Chordata > Mammalia > Chiroptera > Pteropodidae > Pteropus > Pteropus alecto. The sequence continues at coordinate 5,236,586 of NW_006431210.1, forward strand.
ATTAATGATTTTTCATATTAAATCAAGAGCTACCATCCAATAACTTTTACCCACTGATTCTAAATTAAGTCCTCTGGAGCTTCAAGAACTCTTGTTTCTTCTACACATGGCGTGGTATAGAAATAATTATGTTTCTTCTTCACTTGCTTCATCTATCTTGGTCCAATACAATCGTAGCTGGTAAATGCCTTCTCAATAAATATAAACACAAAGAGATAGGCCTTCTGTTTGTGGACTGAGACAGAACAAACTTAGGCATTGGTCCAGGCCAGTGAGATTGATCTTTCTGCTTTCTAGTCTCTTTCTAGTATCTCAGCCTCATGGTGATAAATGCCAAATCCATTTATTCTTTGCATTCATTGCGTAATCTTTTCTGATCCTTGACTGCAATTTGACTCTTACCCAAACCTAAGACTTGGATGTCAATAGGAAAGTTAGTTGATTTGTCTCCAAACGCTTATTTGGTCTCATTGTTAAGATTCCAAATCTAATAGTTCTGACTACCTTGGAAGTACTATAGCTTTCCATGGCTATTTCATGGTCAGTGGGCCACTCTAATATTCTCACCATCTTCCTCCATGACACATATGCTACTCTTAAAGTTGGGAAGTAGTTTTCTTTTGCAGAAGGTCTCAAAGTCATACTTAATTGTTCTGGCCACTAAATGAGCAGAGTTATTCATTTTTATGTCTGTTTAATAGCTTTACTGAGGCATAATAGAACTACAATATTTAAAGTGCACAATTTGATATGTTTGACATATGCATATACATGTAAACCAATCACCACTATCAAGACACTGAACATATACATCATCTTGCAAAATTTCCTTGTGCATCTTTGTAGTTCCTCCTCTGCATCCTTCCTTGCCTTCCCCAAATGCTCAAGCAACGATCACTATAGATTTGTTTGCATTTCTAAAGTTTTATATAAGTGGAATCACATAGTATGTACTCTATTTTTGTCTGCCTTCTTCCATTCAGCATAATTATTTAGAGGTTCATTTGTATTGTTACATGTATAACTATCTCACTTGTTTATGTTCAGAATTGCATTCTATTAAGTGGATACACCACAATATTTTTTGTCCATTCATCTAATAATAGATAATTGGGCTGTTCCTAGTTTTGGGATACTATAAATAAGGTGAGCAAAGTTTTTTTAATCTATCATAGGTAGGTAGGCTTGTCAATAATTATGGTTTTCTTAGGTCTACCAAGAGCCAACTAGTTCTTTTAAAGATCCAGTTTAAAGGTCCCCTTTTACAAGAACCTAGAACAAGCTTCCCAAGGGCCTGTGCTTATTTGAAACATCAACTCAACTAGCACCACATTCATATGTGTTAGTTGCATATCTTTAAGACCAATCTTTTCTCAAAGAATTTCCTGCCCTCTGAGAAAATGTGAACTTTCTCTTCCCACAAGTTGGGGAAACCATATATTTCCTGCTAGAGAGCTTTGGACTCAAATCTTAGAATATACATTTTTTGTTGTAGCAGGTCTCTGCTCCCTCAAGAAGGAGTGCCAATAATCTACCCTGATGTTTCAGAATTCTCAAGGTAAATATTAAGCTGAGATTCACATCTTGATTTTCTCTCTAAAAAAATAGAAGACTGTCAGGGAAGAAGAGATTCTCCAATCATTTTTATGTCAAGTTCCTAACTTGGAATGAAAATCCTCTAATCTCTCTTTTTCATTTTTGCCACATTCGTTCCCTTTTATCCTCCTCCTATTTCACATTCAAACCTTACTCAAGCCAAAGTTTCATGTAGAATAAACTGAAGAATATTAAAAATTGTCAAGATCAATAAGATGGGTATTTCAATTTTACTTCCTCTTCCAACATGAAGTTTTTTTCTATTGCAAACCTAACTTGGACTAAATTTGTAGGACTACAGGAAATGCAGAAATCTTTTCTTACAAATAAATACATAATAGAGGATGTCATCTATGAGAATAGCGCAAGTTTATTTGAGAGCAGTTTCTGGACTATCATGTATTTGGAAATTTTCTCCATCAGGCAATTTCTCCCTTGTCAGATTACATGAGTGATTGCTGCTGATACAACTCAGTGTCAGTTGAGGACGCTGAGATCATGGAGCAGAGCTAAAGGTTCACCTGGAAATCATTCCTCCATGTGTTCATCAAAATTCTCTCTCCTTGTCTTTGACTTTCAAGCAAATTACCTTTCAAAAGCAGTAGAAAAAAGTACCCATCAAAACCAATTCAATTGCTTAAATTGTAACTATTTAAGTTTATGGGACCACATTATAGCTATTCATTTATCTTTCACATTGAAATCATTCAGTTCTAAAAAGGGCAAGTAATACTTTGAATTTTGTTTTGTATCTTGGCTTAGTCCGAAGATTTCATCCAGCCAGCAATTACCCCAAATCTGGGAAACAAATGCTAACGCTCCCAAACTTGGGTTCTTTTATTGATTATGCTGCCCCCATCATCATCATTAAACCCCTCTCAATCTTGTTTGTTCTAGTAATTAATTAATACTGCAATGAAAAGAGATTCATCTGCATAGAGCATTACACAGGAAATTGAAAGATGTTACATAAGAAATTTTATAGTACTATGCAAATATAGCATCCATTTTAAGTTCCAGAAAACATCCCACACTATTGGAGCTTTCAGATTCTAGATTACTCCAGGAATCAGAGTCAAAGAATGAGAAACGAATATCCAGATTAAAGAAACAACACTGACCTGTGTGTAACATATAAAGACTTATTAAAGATTTGATCAATTTCCAGTCAAGATGATGTAGTAAGTAGATGCTGTGCTCATCTCCTCTCACTACATCAAAACTAAACTACAGAACAACCATCATTGAGGTTTGCCTGATGTCTTGCTGACCAGAAGGCCTACAACTGGGGATACATAAGAGGCCACCTCGAGACTGATGGGAGAAACAGAGACATTAATGGGCTGGTCTCACAACTGCATGTGGCAATTGAGATTTGAGAGGGCTAACTTGGCTGCAGAGAATAGAGAGTTCCCGGCTCCACATCCGGCTCCCCAGCCCAGGGTTCCTGTGCCAAGAAGAGAAGTCCCCACAACTTCTGGCTCTGAAAACCAGCAGAAGTTGTGACTGAGTAAGACAGAAGGCTGCAGAAGTCACATATATTCTTCTTAAAAGGCCCGCGCACAGACTTACTTGCTGACAGACTCACTCGCTCCGAACTCCAGTGCTGGGGTAGCAGCTAGAAAGGCACCATGGACATACAGGGAGGAACTGAATTATCTGACTCCAGAACAAGGGCTGGAGGAGCAGTTTTCTCCAAGATAAAAGTGATGGCCAAAGCAATTGTTCTTTTGTTGAGCCCTCCCATGCAAATGCAGATGGCCGCCATATCTGAGTTCCATCAACGTAGCTGACACTGCCCTGGTGATTCCCTGAGATCTTCCCCCTCCTAACATGTAGGCCCACCCAAGCTGCTTCCAGTGGCTTTTCCATATAAATGGCCTGTCTTGGCTCATGCTGTAGACTTTCCTAAAACTTCTCAAAGATTCACAAAACTCAAACAAGAAGCATCTGTCATCTATCAGTATGTCCTGTATCTCTTCTGAGCAGCCCTGAAGCCAGCAGTAGTGACAGCTGGCTTCAGTTTATGACTTGGCCTCTCAAAGCACCTCTAAGCCCAGCACAGGTTGTGGCTATCTATGAATTGCTTAGTGATTCTTGCCAGGTGGTGCCAGGCAAGGCACAGACTGCAGCTAAACTTGGCCTGCAGTAGGGCCCCTCTCAGGAGACCTTGGGGCTGGCATTCCCTGTGGCTGACTTTGACTCAAGCTGAAGTATCACCTGAGGCTGCATCTGAGGACAATATACCCAAAGGGCAGTCTGAGAAGGCACCAGAGCACTGCTAAAGTGAACCCTACTCCATAAGGTCAGCCCCTCACCAGCCAGTCCTCATAACCAATCAACCAGAGGGCCAATCCCTCCAACTGATATGCAAACAGCAACCAAGGCCCAACTACAATGGGAGGGCACACACAACTCAAACAAGGGACACACCTAGAGCACCCGGCTTGGGTGACCAGGGAAACTGTGCCCCTGGGACCCACAGGACACCTACTACATAAGGCCTCTCTCCTAAGACCAGGAAACATAGCAGCCTTACTTACTACATAGAAACAAACACAGGGAGGCAGCCAATGTAGGGACAATAAAAGAACGGAACAAAATTCTGGAAAAAGAACTTAACAAAATGGAGGTAAGCAATCCACCCAATGCAGAGTTCAAAACACTGGTTATAATGATGCTCTATGAACTTAGAGAAAGAGCAGGTGAACTCAGTGAGAATTTTAACAGAGAAACATAAAAACGGAGATAGAAAACATAAAAAAGAACTAATCTGAAATGAAGAATACAATAACTGAAATAAAGAATACATTAGAGGAATCAACAGTAGATTGGATGAAGCAGAGGACTGAATCAGCAACTTAGAGAATAAGGTAGCAGAAAACAATCAGAACAGCAATAAAAAAAATGAGGATAGTTTGAGGGGCCTTTGGGATAATATCAAGTGTACTAACATTTGCATCATAAGAGTACCAGAAGGAGAAGAGAGAGAGCAAGGTATTGAAAACCTATTTGAAGAAATAATGACGGAAAACTGACCTAACTTGGTGAAGGAAATAGACATACAATTCTAGAAAGCACAGAGTCCCAAACAAGATGAACTCAAAAAGGCCCACACCAAAACATATTATAATTAAAGTTCCAAAGATTAAAGACAAAAAGAGAACTTTAAAAGCAGAAGGAGAAAAGCAATTAGTTACCTACAAGGGAGCTCCCATAAAACTGTCAGCTGATTTCTCAACAGAAATTTTGCAAGCCAAAAAAAATTGGCACGAAATATCCAAAGTGGTGAAAAGCAAGGCCCTACAACCAAGATTATTCTACCCAGTAAAGTTATCATTCAGAATCAAAAGACAGATAAAGAGCTTTCCAGACAAGAAAAAGCTAAAGGAGTTCATCAGCATGAAACCAGTATTACAAGAAATGTAAGAGAGACTTATTTAAGAAGAAGAAAAAAAATCAAAAATATGAATAATAAAATGACAATAGCTACATATATATTAACAGTTACTTAAAATATAAAAGGATTAAATGCTCCAATCAAAAGACTGGGTGGCTGAATGGATAAGAAAACAAGACCCTTGCATATGCTGCCTACTTCAGATTGAAAGACACACAGAGATTGAAAGTAAAAAGGTGGAAAAAAGATATTTCATGAAAATGGAAATAAAAAAAATCTGGAGTAGCAATACTTATACTAGACAAAATAGGCTTTAAAACAAAGGCTAGAACAAGAGATAAAGAAGAACCCAGAAATCCCGCTTCTAGGTATTTATCCAAAATAAACCCAAAATACTACTTTGAAGGGATATGTGCACCCATATGTTCATTGCAGTATTATTTACAACAGCCAAGATATGGAGGCAACCTGGGTGTCAAGCAATGAATGAAAGGATAAATAAAAGGTGGTACATATATACAATGGGCTATTACTCAGCCATAAACAAGCTGGAAAAGAAAAGAATGAAGTCTTGCCATCTGCAACAACATAAATGGACCTAGAACGTGTTGTGCTGAATGGAGTAAGTCAGACAGAAAAAGACAAATGCCATGTGGAATCTAAAGAACAAAATACACGAACAAAACAAAAACAAACTCATAGATACAGAGAACATTTTGATGGTTGCCAGATGTCTAGGCACTTGATTACAAGACTAATCTATTGCAGAGGCAGCAGAAATGAAGAAGAACAAGAGATTCTGAGAAGTTTCAGAGGTGCAACAGGTAGATCTTGATGATTAATATAAGGACTAAAGTAGAGGATAAATTCAAATCAATTCAAATTTCTAGCTTGGGTGACTAGGTGAATTGACCAATGGTAGCGGGGCAAGGGACAGAAAACAAGGAACAGATCTGTGGGAGAAGAAAAAATGTTCACTAAATAATTTATAGAACTCAATATTTGTTCATAAATACTTGAAGAGGAGAAAATATTTATTTATAAATAGCCTAAATGCTTTCCCAACTTTCCTCAAATTAGAGAAAAATTATTTGTTAATAATTATTAATTTTGTGTATATTATATCCACTGAATTTTCTGAGATAGCTGACCCTATCATAAGAGAATGCACAGTGATAGACAACAGCCAAATCTGCTGAGACAACTGGTGAGCTAAGGACTGGGAATGGCAGGGAAGAAGGATTTGGGTTTCCTGCTGTTATGCTTTTCATATCTGAGCAGAGCTGAGTTCAAATCCCTGACCACATTCCTTTAGAATGGATATTTGTCATGGGCTTTCTATCAATGAGTAATGAACAAGGGTATCAAACAAGTTATTTTTACTCTCCTGTGTCTGCTGATCTCAAAAAGACTGAATTATGGGACTTAGAGAGTAGGGCTGGGCTTTAGAGCACATGCTTTGCATCAGAACATATGTGAGCTTGAATCTGATATCTCCCATTGATTATCTGTATAACCTTGAGTATATTTTTTTAATCTTTTTTAGGCCTCAGTTTCCTTATTTCTACAATGAGAATAGCTGTTACCTAACAATACCATTGTAGTAAGACTTAATATATGAAATGTACTTAGCACAATGCCTGGAAGAATAAAGTTAAAAATGCATTCTGATATTGCTACTAATATTACAATTGTGAGATATAATTTGTGATCCAATCAGACCCCATTCCCTTAATACACATATAAGAACTTTCTCGTGAAGGCTATCTCCTCATTTCTTCATTCCACTTCTTCTGGAAATTAGCATGAAATATGGCACAGTGAGAACAGATGAAAATTTAAAGTCCACCAGACTTGGGTTCAAACATGTTTCCATCATTTCTTTTTGGCTTATCTAAAAATTTATGTTAGTAATGCTTCTTCCCTCTAGCATCATAGTTAATATTTAATGAGAGAACTGTAAGTAGAATGAGCTCAATGAGATTAGAAGTTTTTGTCTGTTTTGTTTACCTAGCATTTTACCTAGTGTCTGGCATGAAATATGTACTCAACCAATATTTGTTCAATGATATTGAAGTAATTTGCTCTCTGCCTGAAACATAGTAGGTTGCCATTAAACCTTATTTCTTTCACCTTTTACTCCTCCTTCAATAGCTAATTGATGATTTAGAGTCCATGGCAAAGCAACCAAATTGTCAGAGGTGCTGGGCTTCAATTGTTCCATAACAAAGCTGTAGTTGGTTTGAGCCAATTCAACTCTTCAGATGGTCTTTGTTCCATACAGTGCTATTAAGAAAGTTGAATAAGTTGCTAGTATCTCGGGTAATGAAAGATTCCACAACCATATTCAAAGTCCAGCTTCTCCAGAAAATGTGGAAGATCTGGCAATGCATGGCTATATTCTCACCAGGCAACAGTGAACACATTGTCTGTTTCCTTTGGACAAGGCTTGTGTGTTCCAATATACCACAGTCTCTACCAGTCCCTATCTCTGTAGCTCTGACACTGCAGCTGACTTATTATTTAGTATTATCTTTGCTCTGCTGGTTTTCTTATATCCAAACTTCTTTCTCATTTACATTATCTCCCTGACTTCTATAGTATTTGAGTCGTTAGCCCTGTTCCATAGCTTTAAAAGTGTCAGTGGGAAAGGGGTGAATCGATGCATAATTTTGAGCCTATAGAGGGATTGGGGATTTAAATGCAGGATGAAGATCAGGTGAAAAGAGGGGCGAGAGTTATTTCTCTTCCTCTCAGATGCTTAGTCATATAGATATTCTTTAGTGTGCTTTATATTTTATGATAAACATTTCCTCAATCTGTGAATATTGGTAACACTATAAATATCACCACTGATATAAAAATACTGTCATGTTTGGAATCTTTTATGAATGTTTAAATGAAAAATCCTGAACATTTTTATGGCAGAGACATGTCTAGAAACATCAACTGCACTTGTGGTTTGGAACTGAATCTTAAATAATTTCATGGACCGATGGCATCTGAAGCAGCAGTCAGCTACAGAGAAGGTGACAGAAAACATTTGCTGCTGGGATAACCGTAGCTATTAAAATGCTTCAGTCATGCTCTTCTTTTCCTAGTCTTTGTTTATGTAACTTGGAGATTTGTTGGCTCAAGAATTTTAGGATTTATTGTCCTAGGAAAAGATGACATACAGGAAACAAGAAAATGCAATCCTTCACAATTAACTTGAAGACATCTGGGCTTATGGGGTGTGGAATAAATGAAAACTACCCAAAATCCAAACTGAGAGAGGTAGAGGGAGGGGAGAAAAAAGGGGAGGAAAGGACAGCGAGAGAAAGGGAATGAAAAAGAAGGGGGAGGGAAAGGAAAAATAGGGGAAAAGGAGAGGAGAAAAGAAGAAAAGGGGGAGGGGAGAGAAGGTGAGGGAAAGGGTAGACAGGGTAGAGTAGGGAAGGGAAGAGAAATTCCAGTAGCCAAAAGTTTCAGCCTCTTTTTTCTTAGGTCATAAAAAAGGAAGACTGTAATTGGATACAGGAATAAAAAAGGTGGAAGAGAAGGAGAGAAAGGTGAGCAAGAAGGAGGAGGAGAAAATAATTAGCTAGTGAAAATACCAGGAGTTTTATCTTTCCTTTCTTCTTCTCCCTTTCGGAGGCTTATAAAAGTAGAAAAATAACGAAAACAAGACCATAGAGAGTTTACAAAATTCTCTTATTTGATGAATACGCTGGCTTATATCAGCCTAAGAGACCCTGGAAACTTTAATTCCAAAGGACTCATTCTTTATTTGCAGTTGTCCCCATACTGAAAGCTCGCAATAGATAAAATTTATTTTTATTTTTAACCACTATCCCTTCCCACATACCAGGACATAAAGCCTATTTCCTCAGGAATCAGTACTTTAAAGTCCACGGAGTTGTGGTGGATTTTATTAATGAACAAATAAAAAGGAACGGAGGATATATATCAGAAAATCTGATTGTAGTCATGGATCCAAGCCACTTTCTCCTCTTCCATAAATAAAGTTGATATTCTGATGTCCAACTAATTAATTCATTTATCAATTCCTTATTTCTGAACTCAGAAAGGCAAGAGAGGAACGTTATTTATTGTTTAATAAAACTCTCAATTAGTGAATCAACTGGAACTTTGATAGATAGGTATAAGCACTGATATTCAGAGACTGAAATAATCTGTGGAATCCATGGAGACACAAAGGTTATTGGTTCAATCAGAGCAGGAAAATTAAGCTTCACGCTTCAGTGTTTCATACTCTCAGGCCTCTCAAGTTTTTGATCTTGGTAATGTGCAGCAGCTTCTGTGGTGATTATGCAGCTATTTTTTAACAGACATGGACTGTGGAGGTCTCTGCAAATTACCCTGAACTGTTTTTATGGGCATAGATTGGCTTTAGCAGGAATTATATCAACATTTGTTCATTTAAACACACAAATATTTTGTAAGGACCTACTAAATGTCAAGCACTGCTCTAAATTCTTGGAATATACCAGTGAACAAAGAATAAAGAAAGATAAGGAGGATTAGAAATTCCAGAGGTTGGAGGAGAGTTTCGATGCAAAATGAATTGATCAGGCTGGACCAATTCATTGAAAAGATTATATTAGAGAAAAGGGTTGAAGGGGTGGTGGGTTGAGTCATGCAACAATGAGGGAAAAGGCATAGAAGAGCATTTCAGACATAAGAAATAGATTTTTAAAAAAAAAGTATGGCAAGGAGGCCAGTGATGCTGGGACAGTGAGCAAAGAGGTGAGTATTGGAGAGGTCAGGGAGGCATGAGGGAGAAAAATAATGTAGGGACTTTTTATAGTTGTGCAGATTTGCCTGAGCGAGCTGGGAAATCATCCCAGGATTACATAACCTGAATTATCTTTGCAAAATATCATTGTATCTGCTATGTAAGAATAGAATAGAGAGGCAAAGGTAGAAATAGGGAGACCAGTTATAAGGCTGCTACATTTATTATAGATGAAAGATTATGGTAACTTGGACCAAGATTATCAAAATAGAACTAGTAAAGGGTAGTCCATTTGGCAATATGTTTTAAGTGAAAGTCAACAGAATTTCCTGATCACTAGGATTATAAGTAAGGGAGAAAAACAAGGGTTAAGGATGACTCTAAGGTTTTCAGCCTGGAAAACTGGAAGAATGGATTTGCCATTTAAGGAGGGAGAATAGGTTTGGGGAGGATGTTCAGAAGTTTAGTTCTGAATGTGTTAAGTTTGAGAAGTTTATTAGAGATCTGAGTTGAGGTGTTGAGTATAGTCGAACATATGATTCTGAAGTTCAAGAGAAATATTAGAGAAGAAAATATACATCTGTGTGTCAACAGTATATTGATAGGACAGAAAGTAATAAGATTGAATGAGATTAATAAAGGAGTTAGGAGAAAATATACATAGAGACCAAAAAAAAAAAAAAAAAGACCCAAGAACCAATCAACCTTAATATTTTTGGGAAAAAAGCAGAGACTTTTTTAGTTTAAGGTGAAACTTACATCACAAAAAGCAGAGCATCTGTTTACAGATCTTTGGGTATATAAAATAGTTTTATACTATTTGTGTTGGTTCACAGCCAGAGCTATAAACCAGATTATTTAACTTTAGAATTTTTATGACAGACATACTTAGGCAACATTAGATTGGTTGCCCCAAATTCCTCTTTACCTTGTTTTAGGTTACATAATAGAACATAGGAAAGATTGTGGAGCTATGTGGGTTTTTTACCCCAGGTTTCTAGGGTCATCTACCATCACATGGTTTCATGTCAGCTTTTTAAATATTTTGGAGCCACAGACTGTGGCTTCAACCAGACAGAGATGGGGAATGTTATGAAATGAGCAAGTCTAAGGAATGGCCGGTACTCTATAAATCCATTGACAATATAACTTTCATTTGGGCTGTAATGGAGAGAAATTTGAAAAACATATCACAAATACAGTGAGCTAAAATACATTAAAAGAAAGTTTATGCACAAAATGCTTTAGTCTTTAGAAACAGGAGCACATGCAGAGCAAGAGAAATTTTTGAACAGTTTAAGTTAATCAGAGAACTTTAGCCCAAGAGATGGAGAGGAGCTCTGCTTTGAGAAAGTTCTCCTCTGAGGAAGCAGATCAGAAAATTAGCAAGACATCTTCAAAGGAAGAAAGTCTCACAGTAAATAAAATTACTTCTCCACAAGAATCTGAGATCCAAGAAAGCACCTTTTAAAGCTACAGATAAAGCATTTACTGTACAAGCTTATGAGAAACTGCCCATGAAACTTGGGCTAGAAGAATTAAGTAGCTACAGAAAATGTGGACTATTCTGAGAGAGGTAGCCATCATCCAGCTATATTACTAGTCTCAGAAGCTTCCCTTATGCCAGCTTCTAATCACTACACTCTCAAAGATAACCCTTATCTTGCCTCTAGCAGCAGAGCTTGGTTTTGCCTGGTGTTGAATATTATATAAATAGAATCATATGGTGTGTATGCTTTTGAGTCTTATTTCGCCCAATATTATGTTAATGAAATCATCCATGTTTTGCACATGTAGCAATTGTTTGCATGGTTCCCACTCACTGAGTATACTTGGATATATTTATCATTGTTAATAAACATTCAGATTGTTTCCAATTTGGGGCTGCCGTGAACATTCTTGCGCATGTCTTTTAGTGAACATGTGTTTGCATTTCTGTGGGTACACACCTAGAAATGGAATTTCCGGGTCAAAGGAAATGTTTATGCTCAGTTTTAGTGGCTAATGCCGGATAGCTTTCTAGTCCCATACCTATTAAGGGCTAGACGTTAAGTGCTGGAAAAAGACAGGGTTCCTGAGGAGGTTCTATGGCAGAGGTCCTGGTTCTTACAAGGCCCTTAAGGTCTTAGGTTTCAGGATCATCTGTGGTAGCGTCACTTCAGGAATTTGCTAAAATGGGTTCTTCAGCTGAAATTGCTTGTCATAACCTGCAGTACCACTTCACCTCTCACCCACCTTCAGCCAGACCAGTTTGTCCAGAATGGTAGGGAAGCAATGGTTTGGGCCCAGAAAATCCTAGATTCAAGTTAGTCAAATTGCATTGCAGAACCTCCATCTTGTCAGTTGGGGAGTAAGAAAAATAGTGCTATGAAGACTGTACTACCTGTAAATCTCCTGCTGTATAGCTGGTGTTTAACAAATGTTACCAGTTGTCATAAGCTTCTAATAGGAAAAATGCAGGATAAAATCATGGTCCTCTTTTTGCATCTATTTCCCTTGGGTGGCCATTCATATTTTTGTCTGTCTAATAAATTGCTACAAATCCCTATTTTTAAAAAAATGATAGACTGTCTCTTCTGTTTAAATCATGGTTTATAAAGACTGAATTAATTGGCTGCCTTACTTTTCTCTCCTCATTGACCCAGAAATGAGATGCCTTGATTCTCTTTCCCAGTGGATTCCCAAATCTCACTCGCAAACAAAACCAAGAACAAAGACATGACATGCACAAGAAAGAAGGTTTGGAAATCTTCATTTTAGAATCACTGCTAGTGACTTGATAAGTTTTCAAGTGACTTGTCAAGCATACACCGAATACATTCACATCTTAGAAATGATTATTCCAAAACTAGTAAGATCCTTAGTTTCTTGTGCTTAAGTGTTTAAGCTATTTCAGATTCTAGATGAAGATTTACTAAAGAAATACATATTGGTGGTATTTAGATTGGTCATTATTCTACATACTCCAGTTTATATGAAAAATGTGAAGGGATATTACAATGAGATTTCCTTAAACGAGACTCAGAATTGTGGAAGGTTTAATGTAATATGACCAAGGTCATGCTTTACCATATCTTTGTATAAAAATTCTTAATATACAGTGCACTCTCGCATGCCAAGTATTATTTCATTTAATACTAATAATTGCACTGTGATGGAATTATTATTAGTGCCACCTTACAGATAAATGATTGATACACAGAAAGATTGATACACATCATCTAATAAATGGCAGATCTTGTATTTAAATTTATGTAAAGATAAAACATATGTACCTATTTAGAATCAGGGACCTCACATGAATATCTGTTCTTTGAGTCAACCATACAAGAGAGGTGACATGCCCTTGACACATACCTACCCTGCAGACACACTTAAGTAAAAGTGTCATTCAAAGGATGGAAACTGGAGTATCTCATCTAATCAAAAAAAGGGTGAAGAAGCCTAACATATCGAAGGTAGGAATGGAGTTGGTCCTAAATCTAGGGATTTGAATGTTGCCAAGACTTTCTCCTGCTCATTTCTGCTTCTCATTGTGATGGTTTCATTTTCTGCCACTGCTTCCTCTACATGGTGAATGTCAGAGTCCTCTGAGACTCCCACAGCTCAGCTGCACCACTAAACATGGGAAGCTTTTTATTTTCTCAGATCATGTTTGAAAAATCCAGGTGAATGACCTATTTGCTCAATTCGATATACGTGCCCACTACTTGACAAATTGTCAGTGGGACAGGGCCAGCTAAAAACATGGAGACTTACTCTCTGATGACATCACCTGAATGAGTAAAGGAATAATAGGCCAAGAAGGGGGTGTTCTAGTGTTCTATTCTAAGAAGAAGGGAATGCTCCAGAAACAGCTGTCTGCCTCACGACTAGCATATTAGCCCGGACTTGTACCTTATGGGCCATCAGCCTCATGAATTGCTGTCCCCATGTTTATCAAAAGAGGATGAAACCTGTCACTTAAAGAGAGTGGGGGAGAGGGTAAAGGGAGTGTGGCAAAAGAGCTGGATCATGTTACAGGTTCTAAGTCATCTATATCCTTATATCCATCCTTTTTATAGAAGAAGAAACTGAGGCTCAGAGAAGTTTAATATTTGTCCAATACCACAGAGCTAATAAGTAACAGAAGCAGGATTCAAACCCAAGCTGACTGTCTACAGAACCCACACAAAACTACTACCACCTAAAGTCTCTCGATGAGAAAGAAGAGCAAGAAATCACTGGGCAGAAGAGGGCCGATAAGCTGTTTTTCAAGGCTGTCCTGAGGCTGACGTGCAGTGGTCAAGCAACAGGGGTTTATGGGCTCAGCTGCAGGCCAACTATGGGATCTTGCACAACTGCTTGACATTCAAGAGAGTAGACCGGACAAGCTCAAACATTCCTAGAATCTGTTACTCCATTTGGTCAGCTGCATCCAAAATCCTAAGTGGATGACTTGGGTTACTCTCCTTTTCCCAGAACAGAGTCCCTAGGTGAATCAAAGACTATGTCTTGAGATTCTTGCGAGGCTTACCTCCTCAGCTGCGTGAGGTGCTCATAATAGAGAATCTATTCTCGGAGAATGTGTGCTCATAATAGAGAATCTATTCTCGGGGAATGTGTGTGGCCAGTTGCTCAGCCCCACTGTGATAAATTATGAATCAAGGTTATTGCATCTCAATGAATAACGTGAGGCAAAGAAAATCTCTCCAGACACACACTCCAGAGAGGCCACAAATGAACCATTGCATTTTTTTTTCAAATCATGAGACCATTCAGATTCTTTTACCCTTTTTCGCAACTCATGCACTCATCCACACGTCCCACCTCCCTGATTCCTATGCACTCATATAGGTCAGTGTGTCCTTGTCTTCCACCCAAACCCCTCTCTCAGTTTTGACTCTAATGCCAATTTAAACAGAAAAAGCCTACCCCCTTCTAATCATGACAGTGAGGCTTGCTATGGAAAAACATTTTTGACAAATTGTTTGCTGCTGAATAATGTACGTGCTCTGTTTGTGAAGCTAATTAACTGAATTCACTTAATTGAAAAATGGTGCTAAGAATTCTTTTCCTTTCAGAAAGGGCTGAAGAATTCATAGGAAAATCCTCCTTCAACAGTATGCCCTGTTCCAGGTGTCACCAAGAAGTCACTGCAGAGGCTCTGAAGGTGCTGAATATATTTTTCCAATTGCTTTTTAGCTTCGTAATTACGAGGATCTAAAAACCTTGATTTGACTTTTCAATAACTTACGGTGAAAGCCCATTGCCGGAGCAAGCCAAGTAATTTCCACTTGCCTGTGGGACTGAACAAATTGTAAAAGAGCAGAAGGATAGGAAAGTAATATTTCTTTTACTCTCTTCTCGGTTTTCTAGTTTGTCACTCATTTTCATTTCCTATTTTTAAATGCTAGCTAGTGAGCATCCAATTTCACATGCAGGAATTGTTTTCTGACTTCAAAGCCCTGCAAGGCCACATTCAGATAGGAAAGGGGACTTATTTCAGTTACAATCTGGAGAACATGGAAATGCAAGAGATTTCTGATTTCCTCATTGCATGTGTATTATCCATCATTCTCTGATATTTCAGTGAATTCTAAGGAAAGGCAGTGTGTTGATTCTATCTTTCACTATTAGTCAAATGCAATACGAGGGCTTTAATTTTGTTTTGTTTTGTTTTTCTGATTTGTGTGTGTGTGTGAGAAATTTCATTTTGCTGCTGTTTATATTTTTTGTTTATTTGTTTCCTTTTTTCAATATTTCTTGTTTTTTTTCTAAACAAACAATCACTCAATGTTTGTATTTATCTGAAAATGACTCACACCCCTCAATCAATGCATAGTCTACTGACACTGGACTTTAAGAGGCAGTACATATACTGAACTTTCAGTGAAATTCAAAACACTGATAGCTAATAATGGATCTCACCTAATCTTCAGGGAAGGAAAAGCTATTGAGTTTGTCTCATTTTTCTCATCCAGAGTTGTGCCACTTGACTACCCTTAAGGTCTTTGGAGGACAATTCAAAAGCTTAGGAGACATTTCTTGTGAGCTCCAAGTGGGGCTTTGAGTTTAATCCAGCCCAGTTTGAGCCACAAAGAACCTCAACCACTGGCAGCTATGAATTTCTCCTGCTCTAATTCTAAGGCGTTTTGAGCAAATATCATAACTTTTATCAGCCAGATATGCTATCCCAAGACCTGGGTGGATCTGAGAACAAAAGAAGTGAATCACAGAGCTATATCCTCTGCAAGCCACAGGCAAAACTTCCCCAAAGCATGGCCATCACACACTTTTATTCTCAGGAGAAGGCAACGTGAACCGAAGATTACATGAACATCACATGAGAATACAAAGGCAAGATTAAGGGTAAGAATGCTCGTCAGAGCAGCATTTACAGAGGGTAAAAACAGTCACATCTGATAATGTCATCTGAGCGGAGAGATGGTATTGCTATTCTTATCATGGTCCACTCAAGGTCACCTTGATGATTATTTACTCGACATGATGTCAAAGGTCTGGAAAGGTCACCACATGCAGCAAAATTGAAAGAGAAAGGAAGAAAAGAGAAAAAGAAAACAACCCTGCCCTTCCACCCCAAAATTAATTAAAGACCTCTAAAATTGCTCTAGTAAGACTGTATTCTTCCAGTGCTCAGCCTTCTTGAAGAGGTGGGCCTACGGCCAGTTGTGAAAGTTGTTAGTGACTGATTTACTCACATGGAAGTAACAGAAGGGCTTCTGGAGGGAGCAGGGTCTGGCTTGGTATGAGGCAAGCCAGGTGCCCGGGACATTCAATTTAAGGAGACACTCACTCTCAGGTGTTGGCCCAGGAAGAGAGAAGAATGAGTGTCCAAAACAGCACTTTTAGAAAATGAGTTAGGACACCACACTGGAAAGAAAAAATGAAGTGATTTATCCAATGCACGCAGCAAACTGAAAGGATGGATTGTGGAAAACACAGATCTTCTGATGTCCGGTCTGGAGTGCTTTACTTGGTTGTTTTTAAATTCCTTGGAATCCATAATTTTTATTTTATGATGATTATTGCAGTAATTTTTATCATCTTTGTATTTGTCTTTTGTTTTATCTTTTGTTAAAATTACTATGGCTTTGGGGTAGGACAGATTGCATTCCAGTTTTACCACTTACAAATTTATGCAACTTTGAAGAAATTATTTACCATTCCTGAGTCATAGCTCCTCATCTGTAAAATGGGGCTGTGGCTGGGATTAGAGATAATTTATATGAGTTTACTCAGGCATTCATTCAGAAAGTGTATTGAGTGCCCGTCCGTGCCAGATACTGTGCCAAGGGCTGTGGATAAAACAGTGAGTAAAACCAACATGGCCCTAGTTTTTTAGCCTACTGAAGGAAACATAAACAAACAAAATCATTTGACTAGATTTGACATTAATGAACACCTACTCAAGTATTGGTTTTAAAGAGGTGGACTAGATGCTAACATTTGTAGATTCTCTCTTTCTCAGTGTAGGAATACAAGAATTAATTGGTATGAGGGATTATTTCTTCTTTATTCAGAGGTTTCATTTTTTTTTCCAGTGGATTAATTTAACTTCAAACCTCACAAGGCAGAAATTAGAGCTTACTGAATGGATAACACAAATTTCATAAATTCCCTTACACAAAAGACGACAGTGACTCATGCTTTCAAAAGTGCTTGAAGATGGATTTACGCCACATGACAGTCATAATGGTTCATTTGGAGCAGTTACACAGTCTGCTGGGTAAATAATACAAGTTGTATAAATCACACTGATGCTGTGTTTACACAATAGACCATAACTACTCCAGGGGAGCTCAAACAATCCAAGAACATTTTATAAATATAGTACAAGTTTAAGTTACAAGTGAAACAGCCTCGAAGAAAGACAGATTTGTCAGGGAGGCCTCAAAAAGATAAGATGAATTAAATATGTGACTTTGGTAAAAGTTTGTATTGGTTAAGTCTCCTGGCTTGCAAATAACTGGTGTCAATTTAAACTCCCTTAGTTAAAAAAAAAAAGAAAGAAAAGAAAGTTAGGATAACTTCTTCAAAATAGGATGCTTCACAGAACCTAAAATCAGAATGCAGCAAGGTTTTAAGGATGAACTGAGATCAGGACAGGGAATGCTATGAAAACCCAGAAAATTTCTCATTTATTTTTCCTCTCAAAACTTAATTCTACTCTCTCTTTGCAAATTGGCCTTCTCTACTTTCCTGCCATGTGGTCTTATAACCTCCGAGTTTCCCTGTTACTATTCCAACCACATAAAGAACAAGATCCCCTGTCTCCAGGCCTTAGTTCCAATTTCCTAGGAGGGAGAGTCTCACTGGCTTACTTCAGGTGAACCCCCAACCCCCCACCTCACCCCCACTGCCATCCCCACCCAAACCCTGCCCCTGCCCTCAGTAAGTTATAGGAGAGGGCTGGGGAATCATGGCTAACTGGCCACATGCCTGTATGTAAGGAGGTAGTCTGAAGAGAGAGGAATGGCTTATTCCCTGGCAAGACAGACAAATAAATGTCTAACACAAGTTCTCTAACCTTAATAGGACCCAGAGGCAGAGAAACAGATTGTAAATAGATGCAGGAGACATTGAGTTGCTGTGGAGACATTCCATTCCTTTCTACATCCAGGAGGGAGAAAGGTTAAGAGAACCACTGGGGTGTTACCTATTTTATTATGACTCAATTTGCCCTATAATTTTTTTATTCTAATGGAATATTCATGTCTTGGCAGAATGCATTGCAAAGCAAATAAAACCAAAACAAAGCAAAATTTGAAACACTAGGAGGATAGGTTTTGTTGGTGTTTCTTTTCATGCCCCATATCCATAAAAAGAACTCAGTAGCTGTTCGCAAATTTCCACACTTTAAATAGGATCTAGAGTAGAAACCTACCAAGAGACAAAGCACTTGAGCAGTAGTACGGTATCAATACGAGATGATTATCACAAATTTAAGCTCATTACTTATAAAATTAATTAGCATAACCCAAAATGCCTCTGTACATTGTAAATTTGACTTATTCCTATTTTGCCAGGAAGAATTATTGCAGATGATTTTCATCATAATAGCATTAGGATAGTTCTTTGAATTTATCATATGTGATCGTCACCATCCTCCAATCTCAATGGTGACCCTCGCTCTTGGGATACCCAGAACCACTATTTTCTCTTTCTTTCCTCTCTCCTTCATTCCTCTGTTCTTTTCTAAATGGCTCTCACAATGAAAGATGAAAACTTATCGGCTTACTAGTTGAGCTAGAACATGACACTATTTGCCTTATCAAACAGCCCAATACACTTGTAAGTGGACTAGCAGGTATTTGTGGAGTGTTTGGAGGACTTCTGCTTCCTTTCTTACCATCATAGACATAATTCAGTGCCAGATATGCCAATTCAGTCTGTCATTATATTTTTCTAAAAGGTTGTTGGTTTTTTCTGTTTTAGAAAATACAAGAAAGTTTAAGAAAGAAAACAAAACAAAAAAACACTGATTATTCCACCAATCAGAGATGACCAAGGTTAATATTTTGGTGTATTTCCTTTCAGTTATGTTTATTGGTAACTTATTTCCTTTGAGTCCACATTGTATCTGGATTATACACTGCTTTGATCCAAGTGTTCTAGTTTGTCACTCATTTATCTTTATAAATGTTTTAAGGGTTACAACATACTATTATACATGTTCCATCATTCTCCTAACAACGGCCTTACTTTTTATATTTGTATTACTTGCAGTTGTTTTAATATATATTAACAAGTGATACTTTAGAAAGATACCAATTAATATTCCCTCAGGTTCATGTATGTGTTCATCAGAAAAACCCCATCACAAGTGTTGAGTATTGATTACAAATTTTATAGTTAAAATGTTAAGTCCTTATTTTAATTTGCAGTTCTTTAAATATTATACTTCATTTTTATTAGCAATCTTATTGCTTCTTATATCAATTATATCTATATATCTATAAATAATTCATATCTTTTACCATTTATTTGTATAATTTTAAATTCAATTTTAGTTGTTTACATTTTGATAAATAATTTTTCAAGTTTGAATTTAGCCTCTTAAAATTAAGGGGGGTTTTTTGTTTGTTTGTTTGTTTGTTTTGCCTAAGAAATATTTGGGCACTTATATAATCAAATCCATCAATATCTACTTTTGTAATTTTTCCATTTATTCTAAGCACATAAAGTCCTTGATATGCAAAGATTTTAAAATATTATTTTATATTTTACTCTGATCTTAATATATTTTTATTTTTTACATTAAAAAATTTAATATATGTGGTATGCAGAGGATGCAAATTTATCATCTTCCCTTAATAGCAATCCAAGTTTCCTTGCACCAATTATTAACTTGGCCTGTCCTAAAATGTGTTCCTTGGAACATTTAAGTTTCTTATTTTCAAAAAAAAAAAAAATGGAAGAAAATCTAAGAATTCTATGATTAAATCATTTTGCGAAAACGCTTTACATTATTTCTCCTTGTTACTTCATAATGCATAAATATTTATTAACATAATAAAGACTCTGAATGGTTCTTCAATAAAGGAGCCTGTTTAACTATTTAATCTTGCATTTTTTAAAGTCTTTTGCATTGTTTTTAAGGCATTTCCCCACAAAAGAAAGGCAAGAGAGAAATAATACAAAATGAATATTTTATTAAAGAATACATGTACTTCGAGAAGTTAATTAACTCAGTCAGAGACAGAAGGATGGAAAATTTCAGGCAACATCTAGTCAACACTTCACACCAGGCACATAAAACATCATCTCAGCTCAAGGTGATTCTGTAAAGTAATAACTTTCCATATGTTCATTTTAAAGGAGGTATTTTAGACTTGTGGAACTTGAATGCCTTGTTCAAAGTGACACAGTAATAAATGTTATCATTTAAACCCATCAGAATTTCTCCAGTGTTGACATTTATCCCCCTGATAAACTTCTCTTTGTAAAAACGAGGGCATGTGAACTTTTAATGGAATGAATATAGTCTTGCCCTTCAGATGCTCATCAGATGCTCCTGTCATTAAGCATCTCCTAAGACACATTTATACACAATCATGTGATTATTCAAAATCTTTTGATTTTTAAATACCAATCCCTGCCCATCCTCTACTTTACCAGATATACAGGTAGGACAAGAACCTGAAACTCTTTATCAGATCCCACAATGGATCGCTGAGACAGTGCATTCTGAATAAATCATTATCAAATGGCCCATCTCAATCCAGAGTAAATTGATAGATAAAAGAAGCTATAGGCAGAGAAGCCATATCAAACTCTGGAGCCAGGCAGACACTATGTGTGTAAGTAATTTCCAGGTCTTTGCTATATTTGACAGATAAATTCTGAATTTAGTGATTAATGTAGCAATTTATCCACACTGAGAAGCAAGGCAGAAGATTCAAGATGGATAATAAGTTTAAGGAAGAGGAGAGGACATTGGTAAGAGATTAAAACTGTGGTCACCTTATTTCACTACATTGTAAACTTTTTAATTCGCATTTATGTTTTTAGCAGTACACAAAGTACAATGCCATGCACTTAATAGGTGCTCAACAAACAAATTCAAAACAAGTAAAAATATTACCAGGGGCAGAAGTGAAGGGGAGAGGTAAAAAAATAAAATAAAATAAAATAAAACACTTTACTCTCTAGATAGACAAACTGAATCATCAAAAGCAGATAAGATTTTCTAGCGTCTTACAAAGATGGATGTGGCAAAGCTTTTGGAATAAGCCACTTTTTTATATTCTGTCCCCTAAAATAGATCAGAAAATAATCCTTTTATACTGACTTTTAGTTGTACCAGAGAAGTCCAAAGCGTACATAGTTGGTACCCCACTAGCAGTGGGGACCAGGTAGTGGAGAAAGTTTGGGGTAAGCTGAACCCTTCAGTGCCTTCTCCAATTTGAGTGATCACCACAGGCATCCCATTAGATGACTGTTCTGACCCATTAGTGTTTCTGATAAAGAAGGGACTTTCTATTGTCCTAAAATAAAGCTGCTATTGTAGGGGATTTCTTGCCCTCAGTCTAAAGTTTATTAGTCTTTCATTCTTGCAGCAGATGGGAAATCTCTTCCCTTCCCTGGCACTCGCAGCGAAGACACTTCCTTGAGGACCTAGGGACTGCTAGAAGGTGGCATTTTTAATTTTAAAGAGTAGAGATTTTGTCATCAGAAAGAGCTGAGATGAAAGTTCAGACCTATCACTTAGTAGCTATACGACCTTAAGCACCACTTATCTAATGTATCCAAGCCTCAATTTTATTTGGTGTAAAATGAGAATAATAATGGTACCTACCTCATATGGTTATGAGCCACTTAATGACGTTTTGGCCAACGATGGACTGCATATACATTGGTGTTCCTACAAGATTATAATGGATTATACGCAAAAAGTTTGTTTGTGATGTTGAAAGAAAAGGTTGGACCTACTAAGATATTGAATTTACTGCTAGCTGGGTGATTTAAATAGATGAGGCGGCTCAGCTTGCTGCTCACCCGCCATGAGTTCACGGAGGCTGGTCCCCAGGGTTGGTGAGAAAGCGAGAGGAGCAAGATGGAGAGGATGGAAGCCCTGTGCCTGCCCTCACATGGGCACACGCACGCACATACATGCGCACGCACACGCATACGCACACACACACTACTCACGCATGCATTTGCACTCCTGTGCACAAACTCACTTCCCTTCCCTTCATTTCTCTTTATATTCTCCCAATCCCCTCCCTCGCTCCCTTTTATTTCTCATCTCAAGCTTTACCTCTCTGTGTCTTTTTGGATCTCTGCTCTACCTTTGTCTCCCCTTCTCTTTCTTCCTTCTTTCTCTTCCTCCTCCTTCCCTTCTCCTAATGTCTGCTCTCTCTCTGAAGTAGCCAACATACACAGCCTTTCCCCTGCCCCCACAACAGGCAGGCACACATGCACTAATCTTTTATACCTTTTTTTACTATCCTTTTTTAATGTTTAGATATGTTTAGATACACATATACTTACCATGGTGTTACAATTGCCTTCAGTACTCAGTACAGTAATATGGGGTAGCCTAGGAGCAATAGGCTCTACCATTTAACCTAGATGCGTTGTAGGCTACGCCATCTTGTTTTGTTTTAATTGCACTCTATGTTGTTCTAACAACGCTTAAATTGCCCAGTGACACATTTCTCAGAACATGTCCCCCGTCACTAAGTGACACATGACTGTAATGTTGTTAATGACATTACAGAGATGGTGTATGCAAAAGGTAAGCCCTAGTTCAGGCTCTCGATAAATTATACTTTCTTTTTTTCCTCTCTGTTGATGAGGATACTTTTGTCATATGCTTTATTATCTTGGAGCGCTATCTGTGAGGAATACATGAGAGAGTTCTCAGGACTTATTGACCTTTATTTAACAGATGCAAGTAAGGGGATAAACCATAGGGGGTCAGCAAGAATTTAGGGCAGTAATGTTTATATAAAACCTATTTATTAATATGACCATTGAGTCAGAGTTAGTGAAAAGTCTCTTGTGAGATCAGAAATAATTACCAATGAGTTAAATAAGAATGTGTTCTGTCTCTCATTATCTTCTCTCTCCTAGTCAACCTCTGTCCTAGTCTCCTCAGGCTACTATAACAAGATACCATACACTGGGTGACTTAAACAATAGGAATTTTTTTCTTATAGCTCTAGAAGCTTGGAAGTCCAAGATCAAGGTGCCAGTAAATTTGGTTCTTGGGAAGAGTTCTCTTCCTGGCTTGCAGATGGGCCACTTTCTCACTGTATTCTCACATGGCAGAAAGAGAGACAGCAAGCTCTGGTCTCTTCTTATGAAGACACTAATCATCGCAGGGCTCCACCCTCAGGACCTCATCTAAACTGAACTGTCTCCTAAAGGCCCCATCTTCTAATACCATCACGTTGGGAGGTGGGGCTTCAACATATGAATTTGAAGGGGACGCAAACATTCAGTCCTTTATACCCTTTCTTCTCCCTCATCATGCACCCATAATTATTCCTTCTCGATGTTTGAGATCTATTTTGTTAGCAAATACCATTGTTATAGAAAAGAGAAAGACAAACGTGATTATGTAACCTAACAGAAATTATTTTTATCATATATAAATAGTTGCCTTAATAAATTACAAGAGTCTAGAGCTGTTATATAATTACCAATAGAAAACATGCAGATCAAATATTCTAAAATTAAAATCTTTATTTTGCCTATAATGGCTTATAGCCAGCAAATCTACATATCATCTCAATTATCTAGGAGCATATTTTGCAACTTGTCTTGAAGATTGTCCCCAAAATTATATTTCTTAAAATTGGATATTTTGTAAGAAGGTATTTCCGTTATTGAGTTGCCAGGTTTTATACTACAGAAAAGAGTTCAGGAAACTTTTTATAAAGGGCCAGATAATAAATAATTAGGCTTTTGGGTCCATACAGTCTTTGTCACAACTACTCAGCTCTGCTACTATAGCAACTAAAGCAGTCATAGAAAATACATAAATATAGGACTATAGCTGTATCCCAATAAAACTCTATTTATGGGTACAAGCTTTAATTTACATAATTTTACATGTTCTAAAATATTATTCTTCTTTCGATATTGTTCCAACCATTTAAACATGAAAAAAACATTTTAGCTCATGGACCTTATATAAACAGCACAGGCCAGATCCAGCCCACAGGTCATAGTTTGCTACTCCTGGTATATACAACAAGCTATGCTAATTTAAGCCTCAGAAATCATTCAGGTGAATACTGCCAAGTATCATTCACATTCAATCATTTATTTCCCTAGCTTTAGTGGGGAAATATATGTCAATAAAATTGACATATATTGTTTACAGTTAGGTAACATGGGAAACATCAAAATAAAAGACCTGGATTCTTGTTTGATTCTAGCTCTAAGTGATCTTGAAGAAGTTGTTTAACAACTTCACTCCCCCAAGCCGACCATAAGGCACATACAGAAGCTTCTGACACTGCAATGAATGGATAAGGTTCATAAAGTCTAGCCCTTGCCTGCCTTTCTAATCTCAACCAATTTTACTCTCCCTACCTCCTACTCCTTACATTTCGGATACTTGGGGTCACTTGTTGTTACTCAGATATTGCAAACTCATTTCTGCCTCAGGGTCATCGTACTTGTTTTCTCTCTGCCTAGAAATATTTTTCCCCAGAGAC
The DNA here is from genome assembly GCF_000325575.1 of Pteropus alecto. Classification (NCBI taxonomy): domain Eukaryota; kingdom Metazoa; phylum Chordata; class Mammalia; order Chiroptera; family Pteropodidae; genus Pteropus; species Pteropus alecto. The sequence goes on from NW_006431210.1 coordinate 5,261,496, forward strand.
TTTAGATAAAGGAATTATACACATTGTTTAGCTCTCTATTTCAATATGACTTCCTTCACGTGGTCTTCCCCAGCCTCCTGATCTACCACTTGACACTCACCATTTCCTTCTGCTACTTTATTTGCTATATCAACATTTATTGATATGAAATTATCTTATTCATTTAAATGTGTACTTCTTTCCCTTCCCTAATGTATCCATCTTCCCTAATAGTCATGAAGACAAACTCTCTGTCTGATTCACTGCTAGAACAGTGCATGGAATATTGTAGATGCTTCACAGACATTTGTTGGATGGGCACTGAATAATCAGTATGTGTCTCTGGAAATTAGAACTCTTTAGAGCCCTTATCTTTGGAGCCCATTCCCAGAACCTCATTCTGCGTATATTCTCTACATAAATAGCAGATATTAAATATACTCTGATATGTAAGGCAAGCTCAGATAAATCAAGTAATTTGTCTGGGAACATAAAGCTAATATGTGGCAGAGCCAATGGGTCTTTGAAATTTGGTATCAAATTTGAAACCCCTGTTCTTTTCACCCTCCTCTTTGGTAATTCTAATATCCTGTAGATATATGGTGACCAAATTTTAGACCATCAAAAGCCAAGGTGTTCTACCATCAGAAGTCATGATATATTAATAAATTAGAATACCACACAAATGCATAAAGGAACAAGCTGCTACTATATGCTACAAAATGGATGAATCTCACAGATGCTATGTTGAATAAAAGATGTCAGATCCAAAAGATTCTACACTCTGTAGTTCAATTTGTATGGAGTTTACCAATAGGCAAAGCGAACGATGATAATAAAAGTCAGAAGTATAACTATTACTGGGACTCCTACAAGGTACAAGGGAATATCATTAGTGCTGGAAATGTTCTGTCTGTGCACATTTGTGTAAATATCTCAAGATGTACATTTAAGATTTGCGTACTTTACTGTATGCATGTTATACACTAAAAAAGAACCAAAATTGAACAAAAACGGAAGCATAAAAAAGTCAAGTTGTTTATAGAAGCAATGGGATAGAGCAGTTGAAATTAGGATGACCTGGAAAATTCTATGACCCTAGTCATAGAAAACTGAATAGGCCATCTAGATGGGAACTCACAATTGTCTCAGCAGCTGACAGCTGATGGGAAGATGAAACCAACCTCTGCCATCTGTCTGAAACCACCAAAAAAGCTGAGCCACATAAAAACTTAGAGAAGTGTCTTGTTTTCTCTCGCCTGTTTTCCCTCAGTCCCACTTCTTGAGTTTAATGAAGCACTTTCTTCTCAGATCTGGCTTTTCTCTCGACCCCCCTACTTTCCCTCAAACAGCAAGGAGAGATGAGAAACGCCTGTCAAACCTGAATCATGTTTGGAAGGAAAATAAGCTTGTTTTACTGTTGTTTGTCATCAGAATTATCTTACATTAAAAAGATTACATTGAAGACAGCAAGCCTTTTCCTTTTTTTAAAAACAAGTCATAAAAACTCCAAGTCATTTATGCATGGAAATATCCAAGAGGCCAAATAGGCTGTATTAGTTTTTATTAAAGAAACAGTCACACCAGGAGAAGGAACTGGAGGTCTGGATTCTTTAGGAAGAGAGTGTGTGTGACTGTGGAAGGGTGGAGGTGACCTCAGGGTCCTTAGAGACAAATTATGGATAAGCAGCCTCCTTGAAAAACTTTGATAAATGACATTTCTGCAAGTACCAAATCAAGGGACAAGATCAGTTTCCCCAGCAAATGGGGCCGAGCGAGTCATACATCTGGACTCTTTGGCATGCCTAGTAAATGAAGTCATCCAAGAGTCTAAAGAGAGTTATGTCTGAAGCCGAGGCTTGTTTATGGAAAAATGAGTTTCGGGGCTTGGCTTTGCTTAAGCACAGAGCCTTCTGGGCTGCGGGTACATTGGTTATTCTTTACAAAGTAGTTCTTGTCCTAGAGAACAAGTGTCCTGATTCCAACCCTCAGTGTGGAGCTCAAAGATTCGGCCTATCAGTTTTCTTCATTTCCTGTGGACTCAGCCACCGCCCCTGTCTCAAAGGGCAGCTTTTAAAACTACACCCTCAGCCCACTTGGACGCTGGTACCTCATCCGAATAAGGAAGCCAAGAAACACATGAAGTGTATATTGGCTGGAAGCTGAAAAAGGTGGCAAGAAACGATGTGGCTATTTTACAGCATAACCAGCCCCATTCCTACCCCTCTCTGTATGCACAGACATCTTGTAAAAGTACTGAGTTGCCTCTTTTCTCTCTGAGAAATAGACTGAGCTTTTAAGACTCAGCAGCCATAGGACAGATGGCTCTTCAAACTTGTTCCTGTGCAATTTCCTATTCTCACGTTATTCCCTATCAGAAGAAACTAATTATTTATTGCCAGCTCTGCCTTCATCAAGAGCATTATGCAAAAGTAAGACAAGACGATATAAAAATTGATAAAGACTTTTAATTATGTTTCTTTGCTCCAAGCCTCCGCAGAGAGCTCAATATTTCCAGAATAAACTTGACGTGATGCTGGAGGACTTGAACTACTGTTGATATTTGGGGGAAAAAAAATAATGAACTAAAATTTTAGCAAGAATGATGAAGGCAACTGTGGCAGACAAGATTTGGAGTTGTCAATCAAACACATTATAATTTATGGACTCTTTTTTCCTCTTCTTATCTTGGAAAACTTGTACTTTCTCCAAGGTAGACATGGTGAAAGTAAGTCTAAAAAACTTCCATTGATCTCTGACCTTTTCTTTAGTCTCTTTAGGTTTGTAAATAACAGGAAATATGTTTAGGGTGGGGATGAAAAAGAAGGGTGGAGGAGTCTGCATTGTTACGCAATAAGCCAGTCAGTGAGAATCACTATTCCAGCGTGGCACATTGTGCTGACCTTTCTCCATTACCATCACTCAGTAATGTATTGGATCAGCAAAGGAGGGGACAAGCCTCAGAAGAGGAGTTGCTCCCCTCCCTTGCTTTAAAACACACAAGGGTACCCAAGCGAATCAAAATATCTCCTGTCCAGTGAGGTCCACAGTGTCCACAGACCCAAGAAGGCCTGGAAGGGTTCATTAGACTCTTCCATGTTCCCTGGTATGGACTCTGGCCTCCCTCCATTTAATCATCAATTCACTGCAGGGACACTTTGTTACCATCGCAAGCACCCTCTTTTTAGTACTTGAACTGCGTTGAGGTCCCAGAGTTTCTTAAAGAAGACAAATGTGGTTGACTATTAATTAAGAAGATTTTAGTATCTTTGAGACAGTAATGAGATTTATGGGGCATTGGCAATATGGTGCATTGATTTTACCTCAAAGGTATTTCTTATGGAATGCAACTTATGCAAACCCAAAGAATCACCTTCCCCAACCTAGTACTGTACGACCTTCTAATATCAGCGTCTTCCCAGCACAACTCCACATCCATCCTATTTGAGAGGATCGTAAAAACGAACCTTAGTAAGCAAGGCGTTGTGACCTTTGCCATCTGTCTCAGGCTGCCCTTACCCACCCACCTTTTACTTTCTCGTAGAAACTAGAATCCTTCCATAAGCGCCAAAGAATCTCAATTTTACCAGAACATCAAAATCCTTCCATAAGCACCGAAGAATCTCAATTTTACCAGAACATCAACTTTGACCTTTGGGACCATCCCCCAGGTTCAAATATATGTAGAGATCCAATAACCAGTGTTTAGAATAGGAGCCCTTTTGACACTTGGGGTAGAAAAATTCTTAGTTGTGTGGGACGGTCCTACACATTACATTGGAAGATTGTAATATCTGTCTCAGCCTGCTCAGGCTGCTAAAACAAAAACTATAGACTGGGTGGCTTAAACAACAACAATTTATTTCTCATTTTTCTGGAGGCTTTAAGGTCCAAGATCAAGGTGCCAGTGTCTGGTGAGAGCTCTCTTCCTGGCTTGTACACAGACATTTTGCTGTGTTCTCATGGTGGTGAGAGAAAGTTCTGGTAGCTCTTCCTCTTCTTATAAGAAGAAGAGATACCATCATGAGGGCTCCACCTTTATGACTTCATCTAAACCTAATTCTCTCCCAAATGCTATCACATTGGGGATTAGGGCTCTAATATATGAATTTGTGTGGGGACAGGTGTGTGTGTGTGTTGGGGGGTGGAGGGAAGTCCATAGCAAATTCCCTGGTCTGCACTCACTATAAGCCATTTGTGACCCCAATCTTTGTGATAAATTGAAACTTACCTACATTTCCTAATGCTCCCAACAGAAAACCACTAAATGAAAATCAACACACGCACAAACAAAAAACTTAAGACAATGAGAAAGGTTGTTAAAACAGAATGACTTTCTTCATTACATGAGGAAACACACCCTGGAAAGCTATCACATTGCAGTCATGACACTTGACACCTCATCTTTCTCTTAGAAGCCTGAGACACATGCCCAATTCTAAGTTATGCCACCATTTCTTCTCTTAGGCACCATGCCAAAACTCAGAGTTCAAAACATAAGTAAAATGTGGTTCTGGTTCTCACGGAGTTCCTAGTGCAATGGGAGAGAGAAACCAATAAATAAGTACAATGAAATAACGTATTCTCAACCGTGAGAATATGTGAGAAGGGCAAAGGGTGCAGAACAGGAGTGAGCACAGACATCCCAGAGCCATAAAGACACCGTCTGAGAGGATGCATACATGGTGTGAAGAGTCTGGCATCTTGAGCAAGTCTGCCTCAGTTCAAGTTCATTTCTGCACTGATTACCTGTGTGACCTTGGGTAAGTTCTCTATCTCTCCATGGCTCAGTTTTCTCATCTTTCAAATGTGGATCCTGATAGTAACTATTTCACAAGGTGATTCCGAGGAGCAAACAAGTGAAACCAAACATATCAGCAACTGGTGTACGGTAAATGTTTATTATGATGAAGATTATGATGAAGATTTGCTCCTTTGTCTAGAGCAAAGGATGAATAAGAGCTCGTTAAGCAGATAAGCATCAGAGAACAACTGAAAGACCATTTTCACTCATAAAGCATCTTCCCTGTGCACTCATTTTTCTAAAGGTGTTAGAAGATGGGATTTCTAATTCTGGCTGCCTGACTTATAAGAGCTGTGCTCTTGAGTGAAAGAAATCTTAACTCAATGAGTCTCAGTTTCCTTGTCTGTGAAATGAAGATAATACCATCTAACATTAATAGAAATAATGATGCTTAGCAAACTCTAAAGCCCCCGTAAATATAAAAGAGTAGTTACTGCCTAAAGTGCAGGAAGCCACTTAGATGAAAAAAGAATAAGAAGGCAGGAACATCGCTCACTTCAGACACAGGCAAATTACTTTCTGAGCCTCCATTTTCTTATCTGAAAAATGAGATTAATAATGTCCATTTTATAGTTATCCTGTGAGGATACAAAGCGGTTGTTTATACAAAGAGTTGCCCTAAGCTGACCCATAGCAGATGCAGTAAATATTCATTTCCTTCTTCCTTTTCCTTCTTTCCCTCTTAACTTTAAGAAATTTCTTGAAACTTAAGTTCAGGAAGAGCTTATGCCCAAAGGGCAATATGTCCTGTGTTCTCAGGCTGCATGGAAGCGCCTCACCCAGGTCAGAGGGGATGTAGGAGGGACCGCAGGAACAGGCTTTCCAGGCTCCACCAACATGCTTTGCTCTAGGTGATGTGTATTGCAAGTTGACAGGAGATTGCACAATGGTGTCCCCAGGATCAGTCTCAGATGGCTCTCCGACAGAGAAGTGTCACTGGAGGGTTCCCGTAACTGGCAGCTGCAATTGATTCCAAATAAGTCTGTCTTCCACAGAAGTGTGAGAACCTCACGGGAGAAATAAAAATGAGATCATATGACTTCCAGTGCACATAGGAAAGGCAGCCAGAGCATGTGAAGTTCTCAGCCATGCGGATTCATGAAACACTCTCTCTCATCCCTGCGTGTGCGTGTTATGTACTCAAGGTGACCAAGGAAGACAATATCCAGGATTGAAGCTAGTCAGGCCAAGGCTGCCCTCTCGCTTGAGCCTAATATGATCCCCGTGCTGAGATGTGGAAGTCCTTGGTTGGTGTTTTATTTATTTATTTATTTTATTATTTATTATTATTTATGCCTACAGTACCTGGTCTTCCTAGGAGGTCTCCCATCCAAGTACTAACCAGGCCCGACACTGCTTAGCTTCCGAGATCAGACATTGGGCTTGTTCAGGGTGGCACGGCCGTAGACCATGGACTGTGGCTCCACTGGGGCGTGAACCCAGGACCTTCTGCGTGTAAAGCAGACGTGCTAACCGCTACACTATGGAACCACGTCCTGGTGTTTTAAACCCTCATTGAAACCATGATAGTTGAGAGTCCTGAATGGGGAAAAGACAGACCTGGACAGAGACCTCAGCTCTGTTTTTTCCAAGCCATGCAAATTCTAGCAAGCTGTTCAACCTCTTTGAGTCTGTACTTCTCATCTGCAAAGTGAGAATAATAATGCATACCTCATAGGATAGTTAGAAGTTTAAATGAGAGAAAAATATACAAAGCACAGAGCATAGTGTTCTAAAATTGGACTTATTTCTCCCTCCAATTTTTTCTCTTGTTTTGTTTTGTTTTGTTTTGTTTTGTTTTGTTTTGTTTTGTTTCCTATTCTGGCAAGTGTTGTCACAAACAAACTCGAAACCTCAGAGTCATCCTTGATTTCTTGTTCTTTCTCATTCTTTCCCTTTGCTCCAATACCAAATAATCAAGTCCCGTTTCTTTGATCTTCTAAAGACATCTTTATACTATCTCTAGCCCAGTCCAGATCACACCTCTCTTTGTGTCTTTCTGTCTCTCTGTCTCTCTGTCTATCTCTCGTGACCTTTTTCTTCATCTTTTCTGAGTTGAGATCTGACTTATTAGAACTCTTTTTTTTTTCAAAAAACATGATACTAAAATGGTTGAGAAGTTTTTGTTGACTATCATAGATGGTTTTTACTCAAACCTCTTCGGCTTTTTACCCCTCTCCAAGCATTTCAAGGTATGTCACCAGTCAAGCAACTAACAGAGGAAAAGTAAGTCTCATCTGAAACCAATAAGAAGCTTGAGTCATAAGTGGATCTAACAGATTAATAAAAGTCTTTTGGTCACATCATACACCCTACTTTTCAAAGCACTTTTCCATATTTGATCTTCATAAACAAAAGCATTGTAAGAGGTATGTTTTATAATAATGTGATTTTTTTTTTTTTCTTCACTTGCCCTACTAGATCTGTTCTCCAGCCTCCTCTGTCCTGCTCAGTGCCTTTGGGAGGCTGTATTCTAAGTCCTATACCACCCAGGCTCCCTTGTTCAAGGATATCCTGCTACGTTTTGTAGCACATTTCAAGATTATTTTGTTTCAATTAGTATATAATTACTGCATTCTTCTTAATAGCTTCTGAATTTTGCATTCTTTGTAGCTCACACTAAGGCAAGGATTTTTGACCTTCAAATAGAGGATGGCATATTGAAGACATCCCCTTTCTTTAGAGGGGGCCATTTTAAGGGTAGAATATGTATCTATATACTGACATATATTTATTCTTTGCACTTCTAATTTGTTAACCAATCTTCCAGGTCCTATTAAAAAAATAATTTTTTTGCTATGACAGTGATGGAACAATAAATAATGCACATATTGTCAATTATTGTACGCATGTCATTTCTCACATATAGAATTCATACCAAAATTTCTGGAAGTAGAATCATGGGTTTGAACTGTATGCTATTTGTAATACCAAAAAATTGCTGAAGTTTTCTCCATTAAGAGTATAACCCTTCACACTCATACACAGCAACGTATGAGCATATTAATCCCATACCCATCCCAACGGTTTGTGTAACTAAACTGCGTAAGTCAGAAAGATGAAAAATGTTTTTTCATAATTTTAATTCTGATTTCTCTTATTACAAATAAAAAATAAAACTTTTTCAAAAATTTAAGCACCACTGTATTTTATTTTTTCTATACTATCTATTTTTATCTATTGAGTTATTCGTTTTTCATTCATTCATAGAAATTTGGTGATCTGAATTACAAATACACACATAAATGTATACATTAGTTTGGTATTTGTACTTTGATTTTGTTTATGGTGTTTTGTGACATGTAATTTTTTACATGAAGTTTAAAAGAATTCCATTTATTACACATTTATAGGAGGCAATATATTATCATGGTTAAACATTTCTTCCCTCCCTTTTCCTTTGTTCACCTCCTTTTTCATTCAGTCTTTCCACTGGTAATTATTGAAGAATAACTATACGGTAGGCTTTCTAACTTCGTTTCGTCTTTTCTTTGCTTTACCAGAACACAATTAATCCTGTTAGAAATTTGGTGGAAATGTGGAATGGAACAGCAGCGAGAAATACCCAAGCCAAGATTTACGAGAGCAGTGTCTGAGAGTTTCGAAATAAATTAATTAAAAAACAACTGGTTAAAAATCACTTGGAAACAAAAGTCACAAGTGACCTTACATGATCCACGAAGTGAAAATCTTCAATATATTTTTTCAGTCTTTTCTTATATGTACACATTCTCTCTCTCTCTCTCTCTCTCTCTCTCTCTCTCTCTCTCTCTCTCTCTCTCTTTCTCTCTCTCTCTCTTTCTCTCACACACACATACACACACACCATGACAATGTACACTTACATAATCATATACTTGAGTCTAGTCATTTTAAAAATAGTATTCTACATATAAAAAAAAACTGAGAAAGCAGGTGAATTAGGAAGGCTGTCATAAATGTGCCACTCTAGGTTATTTGCTGGTTACTTTTATTTATTTTAAGTTGAAGATACTCTCCGATTAGAGCCATTTCATATATACATATATGAAAAGGAATATATTATATATATATAACATAGCATCAGTCTATGAAAGAAACAAAACTGAAAATAATTTCACATTTGATGATAACAGAGGTCAAAAATTGAGAGCACCTATTAGAGTATATATTGTTATCACCACAAAGCATTTTTATAAAGGGGAAATCCTTTTCATTGTGTAGAGCAGGAGTTAATGAAAGTTTTCTGTAAAGGGCCAGATAATAAATATTTTTAAAATTTTCAGACCATATTGTCAGTCTCAACTATTCAACTCTGCCACTGTATTACAAAAAGAGCCATAGAATATCTGTAAACAAATAGTTGTGGCTGTTCCAAAAAAACTTTATTTCCAAAAACAGGCTATAGAATAGATTTGTCCCATGAGCCATGATTTACTGATCTCAGGTGTAGAAGGTAAATACTTATTTAAATGATGTTTGCTTGCAGTATATACCGAGGCTAGATATTTTCTATTTTCCAGATCCACTTGCCATCCTTCTTCACCTTGTTTTCTATAGAGAAAATTAACCACTATGGCTTCATCATTGGACAACTTTATCCTTGGCTTCTGTCTGAATTTGAAAAACTGGAGGATTTGTTAGAAAACTAGAAAGCAGGAGAATGAGAACAAGATATGTATTTTGGCTTTCTCCATGCTGGGTTATCACATGTTGGCTATGTTCCTCTACCAAAGCTTACTGCTCCAGTTCTGATGACTTCATACAACTACAGCTAGACTCTCAGGGTCCTACATAGTATTCTCACCTTTTGTCCCTTCATGCTTCAGGGTGCTAATAGCTTCCTGCTATTGCTAGCCCCTGCGTATTCCCTGTTGGTTTCCCTTAAACCAAAGTAATTCCTATTCCATCAGTAAATATCCCTTTAGTAAATTTCCTTGAATTATTCCGTTTGAATGTATCTGTCAGAAACTTTGACTGGGTATATTTTTTTCTTCAAATAACTTTCGAACTTGGTAATATCAAGGTGTTATTGTATGCATCACACAGAGTTCAGTTAATGTAAAACAAAACAAAACTCTTTTTAAATTTCATCTGACACCAAAACAAGGCACGTGACCCTAGTCATCAGATTCTCCCTCCTTTATTTTCTCATGTTTACGGCCCTTCAAAAGCTTCACATCATCCATAGCAGGGCCCGAAAACCCTTAGTTGCACAAAACACTGACAAGATTATGCTGACTTCTACCTACCTCCCTCTTGCCATGGGTAATTCAAAAATAAAAGCAATATTAAAATACTAAACAAGTATAAGAAAATCTAGCATTTTGAGATTTTTTTCCCTAAAATAACTCTTTTTATATTTAAAATATTGACGAAACTTTCAAAATAAAATCATTGCCCTTCTCATTCATTGGTGTCTTAAGAATATACCTATCCCTCCATTAGAAAATCCAGCATTGCTCTGTAGTATAAAGACCAAACTCTTCGTCATCGTGAAATTAAGAATTCATGACGATCCGGTTTCTGCCTACTTCTCCACCATCGTCTACTACCATTCCAGCCTCCATATTTTGTGCTTCAGGCACCTATGGTCATGCAGATTCTTTATGAATGAGAAACTCTGGAGTTGTGTAATGTGGTGACTTAACTGTGTTGTATCTATTCTGACTCCTACCCACCCACACACAGAGATACATATAGACACACCATGCAAGTTCAAGTCTGCGATTTTGTTCATGCTTTCACATTATGTGGAATTCTCCCCTCTTCACTCCCATCATCCAAATTCTACTCACCAGGCTAATTTCTGCTATTGTTTGAGCCTCAGCTCAGACATCCTCTCCTCCAGGCAGCCTCTCTTGAGCACCTGACTCCTTTACTCCTCATCCCTGAAGTCTTCCAGCAACATATGAATCTTAAAAGCAAAGATTATGTCTTTTATTTTTTTTTATCTTCTATCTCTTTGGCTTGATAAATTTAATTATTTCAAGTTCTTTATAACTGTGGTCCCCAACCGTTTTTGGCACCAGGGACTGGTGCTCCTATGAGAAACTAATGACTGATGATCTGAGGTGGAGCTGAGGTGGTGTTACTAGTGCCGAGGAGCGGCGGCAAATAGAAATGAAGCTTTGCTCGCTGGTCCACCGCTCAGCTCCCGCTGTGTGGTCCTGTTCCTAACAGGCCACGGACCAGTACTAGTCCATGTTCTGGGGATTGGGGACCCCTGCTTTATAATATAGCCTCCTGAAAGTTATAACACAAGTAGCTACAGTCATTCTTCAAATATATATGAAACTGCCAAAAAAAAAAAAAATGCTCAGCATTCTTCTATTCTCCATTCTCAGCAGAGGTGTCTCAGTTCCAGTCCCCAGACACTCATATACCAGGTTTCCCAAAGCTTTCTGCAACAGAAAATATCTTGTATTTTACCATGCTTAGGTTGAGAGTCTGGCTCAAGACTTTTCTTTGCTTATTAAAATTCCTTCTTTCTTTGCAGCAAACTCTTCAACCCAGCTCTCTGGCAGTTGATTTGACAAATCTAGCATTTCCAAGAAGGTAAGGTAAATCATTTAAGGTGGTATTTTAATAGTTATAATTTTTTATATCACCTATAAATATAATTTTTATTCATAACTTACGTAACTAGCAAATCAAGTCAGTAATTTCATAGTTCTTACTGCTTAGGAGGGGGCTAAAATGAAGGAGGAAATAAGTTTAATAAATATATTCATTAAAAATACTGATAATACATGAATGTGGCAAAAATCAGAAAGGGAAAGTCTGAATTATGATGGTCAGATTTAAGTGCCATTTTAGTTTGGGTATGGTAGCCAGTTCTTCAATCAGACACTAATCCAGGTGTTGTCGCGAAGGTATTTTGTAGATATGATTAACATCTACAGTCAGTTGACTTCACATAAAAGAGATTATTATCCTCTATAATTTGGTTGGGCCTGATTCAATCAGTCAAAACACTTTAAAAGCAGAGCTGAGATTGTATAGCCAGCATTCACAATTGCCAATTGCAATTGTGTAAGCCATAGATAAACAGATAGATGATAGATGATAGATAAGATAGACAGATGATTGATAGATAGAAAGATAGATGATAGATAGATATAGATAGATAGATAGATGGTAGATGATAGACAGACAGACAGATAGCTAGATGACCGATGTCTTACTGATTCTGTTTCTCTGGTGGAGCACTGAATAATGTATTAAATGACTGAGATTCTGCTTGAGTTTTTCACAGCCTGGGATAACTGCGTATTAACCCTGAATTTCTGGAAATACTGCTTAAAATCAGCACTTGATTTATTGTTTAATATTGTTGTTGTAAACAAAATTTGAGATGTTAGTATTTACATCTTGATGAGATGTCTTTATTCCTTCCTTGCTTCCACTTCTCTATCTGTATTAGCTTATAGACTTGCTATCCCTGCCAAATATGTCAACGAGGATAGGAAGAGTAACATGTTTCAGCTGACATATATAACTTGACTCAGTAAAATGACACTGGTACTTGATATTCATGTGTGCTGTCAGAATAGAGGTGCTTTTTAGAATCTTAGGATACTCCAATAGTTAAGCTAGATTGCACAGAGCCCTTGCATCCAAATTATCTCAAATTATTATTATTAATATTATTATTAGATATAAGATTTCCTAGACAGTTTCCTACTCTACATTTCCATTCTAGTAAGTTAGAATGCCTTACAGAGGGCGGCCAGACCTTAATTTTCATAAGCTCACAGCTTGTAGCTTGTTTTAGCCTCTGGTGGGTGGAGGCAGAATTGACCTGCAGACCTTCATTGTAAAGCATTATTCTGGTGGTAGCTAAATGATACATAGTCTAATTCTCTAATTTTATATAGAGAAACTGAGGACCTAAGAAGCAAGATGACCATCCTAAAAGCCTTAATCCAAAAGAGTAACTCAAAATGGTAGGATTCTTCATAACAGGCCAGAAGAGGGACAAGTTAAGAAAAAGGTTTTTAACATTCTTCCTTCCCATCACCCAAAGCAGATCAGCATCCTTAGGCTGATATACCTTTCTTTGGAGTAGCAGCATTGATCCCCTCTAGAAAACTTCACATATCATGCTCAGCCATGGAAACAACTGAAGTTCAATGGGACCACTTTATGCTCTGCAAGGCAAGGACTTGGTGTCCTTCTGCCTCCTCTGCTGATCTCAACTCAGTTACTCTCAAACAATCATGCACTGACTGTAGGAATAGAAACAAATGCCACTAAATATTATTGTCTTGATCATCACAATTTATTTTTAATGCCAGCTATTAAGATGTATTCATCCAAATACTTTTATTTAATACCCCAAGAAAGCATCTTGCCTGTTGGACAATTACCTATGGCAGTTAACTTGATGGGGTAGAATGAGAGTGGAACTGTTTCTAATATTCTAATATTAGAGTCCAATCGATACTCAGACTTGGAATTGCTCTCTAAAACTCACAACTATCCACAATGGGTGATTGACAATATGCTATAGAAGATATACATATAGAAGATATACAGAAGGACTCCATATACTTATGATAACCTAAAGGACATCTTTTTAATGCCTGCACATATCACAGAGCCTAGTGCTTTAGATTACCGCAGTATTTCTTAGAAACTCTGTTTTGCGAAATATCTTGAATTCAGGCCTAAGCATTCTGCCCATTCACATGGTGGGCTCTGTGGTAAAGAGAGATTAACCTTACTGTATGCTCACACAAGGCTTAGACTACGCAATATTAGAAAAAAAAAAAGATAAATATGATTCTAGGCACATTCCGTGCCTCATCTCCATGGTCCGGTTCCTGTTATCCCTCAAGCAGGTTTTAAAATAGTCTACGTTTTTCAGTCCTGCAAAGTCAACAGTACTGGAAAGTTGGCAGGTACACTTGTTTAAACAAAGCTCCCAAGTTTTCTGCTGGCAGGTGTTTCCAGAGTTCTTGGAGCACAATTCTTTGAATAGGATATTTGCCAATATACATAGCAACAGAAAAAAGACGTGTTTTCCTTTGCCACAGTGGAGACAAAAAATGCCTTAGATGCAAAGCTGGATATTTAGTACAGGGGCTTATTTTGGCTCTAGGTCAAGGAATAAACAATAATAAAATCCCACATCTCTCTGTCCAGAAGTCCGATGGACTTCAGAGTGGAATAGGGCCACTTATCAAACTGGCAGCCTGGGCTCCCCAGCCATCTCTGTACGGCTTGGCCCGATGAGTTTGCTTTTTCTTTTCTGTGTCAGTTCCTCCAGACTCCTGAAGGTGCCATTCTCAAGCTTTCAGCTAATTCTGCTTGAAATTGAGGCAGAGGATGGTGTGTTTGAAATGTAATATGATCAAGGCAGAATGGCTAAGACTTTATTCTTCTCCCATTCGCCGTTAGGCATTGATTTTAGTTACTCTTAAATCCAGCTTTCCAAAACTGAAACCTGAAACTGCTTTAAAAACACATGACTAGTTTTATAATCCATTCTTTGGCAGATTAATTCCCTTAGTCATTTAATTAAACTCAACATAGGTGCTAGAACTCCACGAGAAAAGAAATCTCTTTTCTCTCACCCCAAACTAAATGAAAATAAACAGAATTTTTTTTTTTTTAAAGCAAGACCAAAGTCTGAGGAGGAGAAATATAAGCATGGAAGGGAAAGGTCTCGGGGACAAGTTTTTAAAACTCAAAGGAAGTCAAAATATTTCTGCCTTAGAAGGTACTTAATGGTCATTAAATTGTAACCCAGTCGAAATTAACTTTCGAACCTCGCCTACAAAAATTTAGAATATTGGGCATTACTAAAAGTTCTCTTAAGTCACTTTTTCTTTAATTACTTGCTAGTGGTGAATATGCATCAGATTTAAGTTCTCTTATTCTTGTGTTAAATGGCCTTATCTTGGGGTTCACTTTATGTTTCTATGTTATCCCTTTGTTCCATCTACCTCATATTATCTTGTCACGTAATATCTTTGAAATCTTCTTTACAAATTTCAAAACGAAGATACCTTTTATAGATGTTTTAGGTTTAGAATGGGCCTTTTCAGTAAAGTGGGCCTTATCATAGATATAACTGAAGCTCTTACCTCATAAAATCCATCTGTTTCAAAAAAAAGAACTGGCCATTTAGTTGTCAGGGAAGAAACCACTTTTTCCCTCATGTTAACTGTAGCTACAAAAAGAAACCATATTGGTCATACTATGAGTGTTTCATCTCAAAAAGATGTTTGAAGGAATAACAGTGGCTAAAAATATGGACTGCTCAGTCAGAACTGAGTTCAAATACTCACTTTGCCATCTACTTGTAGGGTGTTTAAAAATGCAGTTCTTAATTCAATAATGGTTGAACCCTGGCACTGTCTCCTCCTAGCTCTGAGACTTAGATCAACTTATTAAACTCTCTGGACTTTGCTTCCTCAAGGGAAAAATGGGCAACATAAGTAGATATGGTCAAGAGAGTTAAATAAGAGAATGTATGTCAAGTGCAGAGCCCGTTAAAGCAATTCAAGATGAAAACAGCTGCAAACTTTAAGAAACGTATATGTGGCTACAACCTTGACATCACCATAGTTTTTGTTTTAACTTTCATTGTGTTTTATAATAAATATTTGTTGTAGGAAAACTGGAAAATATAGATAAGTTTTGAAAAATGAGAATTTGTAATCACTTACAGAACTATCTACCAGAAATAATTACCATGGACAGTTGGTTAAATCGTTTCAGACATAATCATGAAACATCCAGGTGACATTATGTTACCTGTCAAAGGCTTCATTTCTACCTTGAGGAATATCTGTCTGCTCACTGGCATCAAAGTGAGTCAAAAAGGCTGTGGGAAAATTGATTTCTAGGAGATAAATTGGGAGGAAGGATCCTGAGAAGATTTCAGAGGAAATAAACTTTTTTGTTTGTTTTCAGCAATGAAGAAATGTTGCGAATTCTGGGCAGGATATTGTTTTCTGCCAGATCATTTTTGGAAGAGGCAACAATGCTAAGTCAGAATTTCTCCCAGAAAGATAACAGGCCCCAGAGGACTGCTGCTGGCTAAGTTTCAGTAAATATAATGAATCAATATTGTGTTTACTGTTAACTCCCAATGACTGAATTGGAAAAGATAGATAAAGTAATAACTTTTTTTATGAGTTGCCTCCCTTTTCCCTTGATTAGTGAAAAGTTTGTGAATATTTTTGCTGCCTCTGTGATCTTTACCATCAAAATATCTGAACGATTATTTTTTAGAAAGTTACTCCTAAAACTTATTTGTTAACAATGTTTATATACAACATTTAACATATTGCCTCATTATATTTGTAATATTAATAACAGAACTATCATTTTTGGTTGCTCTGGTTGTGCATAAATCCTGAAAATACCATTTTAAAATTAACAAAACTGAAGTTTAGAGAGATTAATTAAATTGCTCAAGGTCAAAGAATTAGTGAGTGGTAGAAATGAAGTTTAGACACAGCTCTACCACAGCTCTCAAACCATGTTCTATTCATTGCAATCTGCTATGCCTCGTTGTGTGTGTACACACAGAAGCCCATAAACACTTCACACTGCTCACAGGAACTCAATGAAAGCAACTGCTCATAATGGAAGATATGCATAATTATGGAAATATTAAATAGGACTATGCTTTGTATGGGATTCATTTGGAATGGAACACTATGACCCTAAACTTATAATTCCATTGATAACTTCACTAGTATCTGTGTGGCAGTTAATAATTTTAATACATTAGTAAAGTCCATTGATAGTCAAGAAATTTTACATTTACATGAATATTATATTTGTATAACCTCTTAACAGGCTTCGAAGTGATTCCTATGGGACATATAGTCCTGATACATTGGAGAAGATGACCACAGCTAAAACCTCCAGCTATGTAGTGTGAGTGCAGGCCTAGCTGGAGAGGGAGAATGATATTGCAGTGTAAAGATGGCTCAGAATTGTTTTCAATGGCTCAGAGCCAAACCGGTCCTTTTTTTTTTCTTTACTTCAAAGAGTCTTTAATCCCTTTAAAAATGTAATGAATATCAAAAGAGAACTTCTAGAACCAGATGAAGTTTATTTCCTCTTGCCCTTACCCTTTCTCCATTGAACTTCTATTAGCTCGGGATTGAAGAAGAAACTTGATTAATAAATGGAGATGAAAGCAGGAAGGGGGAACTATTGTTTATCAAACACCCACTAAGGGCCAGACGCTCGCCTGTATTTGAAATGTCAAGTCTCTTCCCAGTACCTCTGCAAAGTAGACATTATCATCCCCATCTTCCAGTTAAGAAACTGAGGCTCAGATAAGCTAAATAATTTGACTAATTCAACACATTGATTAAGTATTAGAGTTAGGATGCCTGATCATTTCTACTGCATTGGAAAAAGAAGAAATAGTTTCTGAAATAGTCTGTGTATCACATTCTTTGAGTAAGTATATTCACAATTTTTTGAATTCCAGATAAACTCCCAAACATATTTCAGCCCACACCCTAGAGTAAAAGAAGGCTCATGCGGTAATTGTAAAACCATGCATCTCTGATTTTGTGCGACATCCAGCCCTCCTTACATTTTTTCCATAGAGTTTTGTAAATGACTAGGATGATTGTGATACACAGACTGAGTTGTTTTCTTATGACACTAGCTGTCGACCATTTTCCTTCTCTTTTGCTCCATCTCACTGTGATGGTATCTTTTCCTCTTTATAAGACAGGCTGCCTGTCTTCGGTGCCCACCAAACAGGCCCTCATT